>NW_027223756.1:435661-573161 GCF_028538775.1 Myotis yumanensis | reverse complement strand
GGGGAGGCTGCGAGGCCCCCGGGGCAGCGTTTCGGGCTCTCCTGCGAGAAGCGGGGGTCGCCGGGCCCAGCCGACGGGCTGTGGGAGGGGGTCATCCATCCACTCACCCATCCCTCCCCGACCCGGGCGCGGGGAGCCGGTGGCACAGGGTGGAGCGCAGGGTGCAGGGTGGGCGGCCACGCGGCAGAGGGGGTGCGGCGGGGGCACAGCCGGGGCGGGGGGCGCCGCCTGGTTAACTGGGAAGAGGAGCCGCCCCGCCCTGCGCTCCGGCTAATTGTTCCCTCGCCGCCCCATCTGTCCCTCTCCGCCCGCGCGTTTTGGCCTTTGTCTCGCCGCCCTGTACTGACACCCTCTTTCAAAGGCCACTTCTGTCGCCCCTTGCGATCTCTTCTGCCCCATTAGCCCGCCGGCACGAGACCCCGCACAAAGGCCCGCCCTCGGATCCCCGCTCGAGCGCCTCGCCATTGTCCACCGCTGACCCAGCGCCTGGCCCGCCGGCCCGACGGGGCGGGAACGGAGTGGGCCTTGAACAGACACAGAGGAAGCTGTCCTATCCGGGCAGTTCCGCCCTCGGTTACAGGCACAGGGGCCGAGCGGCCCTTGGCGGGGCTGGCGGAGCAGCTGCGGCCTTGGAAGGCGCCTGCCACCGGAGAAGCTAATCCTGCGGGCAGCCCCCTGGACCCGGCTGGACCGGAACTGGCAGCGGAGAGAAGGCCGCTGGCTACGCTGAGAGCAGGTCCCCCTCGTGGGCTGGTAAACAAAGACCAATAGCCTGTTACTAAGCCGGGGCTGCCCCTCCTCCGTTCAGTTTTCCTCTGAAAAAGAGGGGAGGACCCCAGCGACTCTGGCACAGAGCACTGACTCTTTGGGGTGCTGGTGCAAGCCTACTGCGAAGGCCTACAGCACCCCACGGCCCAGGGCGGGGCTCACCCAGGGCTTGAAGCACCAGCAGCTGGGGGTGGGAGGGGCACACCCTCCTGTCCCACCGGCTGGAGGCCCAGGGAGTGGAGGGAGGCAGGCTGCACACCCCCCCCAGCTGCACACCCCCCCAGCTGCACACCCTCCAAACTGCACACCCTTCCAGCTGCACACCCTCCCGGCTGCACACCCTCCCAGCTGCACACCCTCCCAACTGCACACCCTTCCAGCTGCACACCCTCCCAGCTGCACACCCTCCCAGCTGCACACCCTCCCGGCTGCACACCCTTCCAGCTGCACCCCCCCCAGCTGCACACCCTCCCGGCTGCACACCCTCCCAGCTGCACACCCTCCCAGCTGAACACCCTCCCAGCTGCACACCCCCCCCAGCTGCACACCCTCCCAGCTGCACACCCTTCCAGCTGCACACCCTCCAGGCTGCACACCCTTCCGGCTGCACACCCCCCCAGCTGCACACCCTCCAAACTGCACACCCTCCCGGCTTCACACCCCCCCAGCTGCACACCCTCCAAACTGCACACCCTCCCGGCTTCACACCCCCCCAGCTGCACACCCTCCAAACTGCACACCCTCCCAGCTGCACACCCTTCCAGCTGCACACCCTCCAGGCTGCACACCCTTCCAGCTGCACACCCTCCAGGCTGCACACCCTTCCAGCCGCACACCCTCCAGGCTGCACACCCTCCCAGCCGCACACCCTCCCGGCTGCACACCCTCCAGGCTGCACACCCTTCCAGCTGAACACCCTCCCAGCTGCACACCCTCCTGGCTGCACACCCTTCCCGCTGCACACCCTCCCAGCCGCACACCCTCCCAACTAAACACCCTCCCAGCCGCACACCCTCCAAACTGCACACCCTCCCGGCTTCACACCCCCCCAGCTGCACACCCTCCAAACTGCACACCCTCCCAGCTGCACACCCTTCCAGCTGCACACCCTCCAGGCTGCACACCCTTCCAGCTGCACACCCTCCAGGCTGCACACCCTCCAGGCTGCACACCCTCCAAACTGCACACCCTCCCGGCTTCACACCCCCCCAGCTGCACACCCTCCAAACTGCACACCCTCCCAGCTGCACACCCTTCCCGCTGCACACCCTCCAGGCTGCACACCCTCCAGGCTGCACACCCTCCAGGCTGCACACCCTTCCAACTGCACACCCCCCCCAACTGCACACCCTTCCAACTGCACACCCCCCCAACTGCACACCCTTCCAACTGCACACCCCCCCAACTGCACACCCTTCCAACTGCACACCCCCCCAACTGCACACCCTTCCAACTGCACACCCTCCCAGCTGCACACCCTCCCGGCTGCACACCCTTCCAGCTGCACACCCTCCCAGCTGCACACCCTCCAGGCTGTGGACCCTTCCAGGCTGCAGGTAGGGATGAAGGGCTTTCACTGGCACTTCGGGCAGCTTCCAGGCACGGGCGGGCGTGTGCAAGGGGCGACCCCCTGTCCTCCCCCTAGGAGGGAATTCCCTCCGGCTGCCTTCCTCTGACCCAAGTGGCAGGGGGAAGGTGGGCCATTGCCCCAGGTGGTCCCTATGGTTGGAACTGGGGTGACAGAGGCTGGTGGGCCACGTCTGCACTGAGATGCACATGTGTGGCAGTCTCTGAGGGTCCCTCTCTTCCCACCCGCAACCTCCTGCTTTTGTTTTCTGTTCTGCAAACATTGCGAGGCCGTCCTAGAAGGCTCGGAATTTGTCCCCCAGAGCATGGAGACACCCATCTAGGCAAGGTGAGGGGGCCCAGCCGCACGCTCTGCCTAGGTGACCTCTTGTTTTTAACTCATTGTTTTGCCCTGGCTGGTTTGGCTCAGTGGATAGAGCACCGGCCTGCGGACTGAAGGGTCCCGGGTTCAATTCTGGTCAGGGCACATGCCCGGGTTGCGGGCTTGATCCCCAGTAGGGGGTGTGCAGGAGGCAGCTGATCAATGATTCTCATCATAAATGTTTCTCTCTCCCTTCCTCTCTGAAATCAATAAAATAAATAGATAAGTAAATAAAATTAAAATGACAGCTTTACTGCGATGTCACTGACACCCATCAATCCCCCTTCCAGGTGCACAGCAGCATCTTCACGCACTGAGAGCTGTGTGTCACCACCACTGCCAAGTACGTGCCCATCACCCCAAAGACACCTGTGCCCATCAGCATTGCTCCCATCCCAGACGCCTCCCCGCAGTCCCTGGCAGCCACTAATCCACTTTCCGTCTCTATGGATTAGACAAGGATAATTTTTCAGGAAATCCCACCGGTCTGGAAAGGAGTGTATGAGTGAGGGCGGGGGAGGCCTAAACACACTCTCTGGATCAACGTGCTCCTGAGACACGAGAAAGTGCCACCGGGAGCCAGGAGCCAGGAGCCAGGAGGGACCAGGGATGGTGGTGCTGCAGCCATTGGCCACGTCCTAAGCCCAGGCCCACGTTCTACTCATCAGCACTCTTTTTTTAAAGAGTTTATAGCCCAGCCAGTGTGGCTCAGTGGTTGAGTATCGACGTATGAACCAGGAGGTAATGGTTCAATTCCAGGTCAGGGCACAGGCCTGAGTTGCAGGCTCCATCCCCAGTGTGGGGTGTGCAGGAGGTAGCCAATCAATAATTCTCTCTCATCATTGATGTTTCTCTAGCTCGCTCGCTCGCTCGCGCGCTCTCTCTCTCTAAAAAATGTTTTAAAAAAAGAGTTTACAGATCGGCTCTTACTCGCTCCTGCTGCTCTGTTGCCTGCCTGCACCTGTGGCTCCCAGCAGGGCAGATGGCGGCTCTCCGGTCAGCTCAGTCCCTTGGTGAGACGCTGTCCCCTGGGGCTAGCTTGGCACCCAGATTGGCTGCTGGTTCCTCGTGGCCACCCCAGCCCTGCCCTCAGCCTCAGGGACCTGTTTTGATAGTCAGTGGCCGCCTCGCGTCCTGATGCTCTGCCAACTACGAGTTGGATTGTAAAGCCTCACTCGGGTCAAAAATGCCATTTTGTTTTTCCTGAACAAAAAAAAACAGTTTTGGACTTAGCCTATTTTTAACACCGAATCTTGCCGTTCATTACCCCATTCTTTACAAGCCAAACTCCTAGCAATCACAGTGCTGGGTTTCTAATGAGTATTTTCCTGATTTAGAGCAGAAATGGGCAGTTATCTGCTAATAACCCCTGAGTCTGAAATGAAAAGGAATAGAGAAAATAACCCGAATGGCGGAGATCAGTTCTTGTTAAATAAAGCCACTGGGGGAGACGCACGGCGACATTCCCGAGCGTTAGACCAGGGGCGGCCGGCTGGCCTGTGCGGCTGCGATTATCCCTGCGTCAGCAGCACCGAGTGCGCCCAACAACACTGATGGCACCTGCTCATTCCCTCAGCACAGCCCATCCGTCCGGCTACTTTCACTCAGAGAGCCTGAGGCAGGGGGACAGGTGAGGCGGGGAGACAGGTGAGGCAAGGGGGACAGGTGAGGGAGGTGAGGCAGGTGGACAGGTGAAGCGGGGGGACAGGTGAGACGGGGGACAGGTGAGACGGGGGACAGGTGAGGCAGGGGGACAGGTGAGGCGGGGGACAGGTAAGGCGGGGGACAGGTGAGGCAGGGGGACAGGTGAGGCAGGGGGACAGGTGAGGCGGGGGACAGGTAAGGCAGGGGGACAGGTGAGGCGGGGGGACAGGTGAGGCGGGGGACAGGTGAGGCGGGGGGACAGGTGAGGCGGGGGGACAGGTGAGGCACGGGGACAGGTGAGGCAGGGGGACAGGTGAGGTGGGGGGACAGGTGAGGCAGGGGGACAGGTGAGGCAGGGGGACAGGTGAGGCAGGGGGACAGGTGAGGCGGGGGACAGGTAAGGCGGGGGACAGGTGAGGCGGGGGGACAGGTGAGGCGGGGGACAGGTGAGGCGGGGGGACAGGTGAGGCGGGGGACAGGTGAGGCACGGGGACAGGTGAGGCAGGGGGACAGGTGAGGCGGGGGGACAGGTGAGGCAGGGGGACAGGTGAGGCAGGGGGACAGGTGAGGTGGGGGGACAGGTGAGGCAGGGGGACAGGTGACACTCGGGATGTTTGGCACCAGAACCTCTTCCCCTGGTGGCTCCAGCCGCCGTCCAGGCTCTCAGCTCTGTCCTGCGCAGTGGTCATAGCAGTGGGGGGGTGGGAGGGTGGGGGGGGCTAGAGACTCTGAAGAAGTCCCCAATAAAGGTCAGTCCTGCAGACCCATGACAGGAGCAGGGATGCTGAGAGTCCAAATGGACGTTAAGCTGAGGACAGTGCGGTGAGCCCGAGGGGCAGTCCAGAGAGCAGCAGGTCACCAGGGGACCGGCACAGCCCAGCTGACACTTCGCCACAGCACGGTGGAGACGCTAAGGGGCAGGTTTCCTTGTTCTGCCCCCACCCCCGCCCCCACCAGGGCTGTCCCAGGACCACAGGAGCGGGAGGGCGCTCTCTGTGGTGCCCACTGCCTCACCAGCAGGGGTGCTTCCATCCCGACACACAGACACGGAGGGCCAGAGCGTGGCTGGGAGACCGTCCCCGAGCACATCCCAGCCTGGTGGGCTGGCCAGGCGGGTGGGGGGGTGCCCTCCCAGCCCCACACCCGTCCCCACTCACTCTCTGACCCCTTCACGACCCCCCTGGCTCTGCAAGACACCCACACCCAGCGGAGCCTTGCGAGTGTCCCACGCTCAGAACAGGCGGCTCTAGAGAGGAGGCGGCAGGGTCCAGCCCTCGTCTTGGCCTGTTGGATTCTTGGGACCAAGAAGAAGTGGGGAGATGCAACCTGCAGGGCCTGTGGGTGCAGAACCTGCCCAATGGGCCAGGTCAGTTGTGGGACAAGGCCCACAGGGTCCCGAGCGTCCTCAGGGGTCAGGCTGTGTCCTGAGGAGGCTGCCACCAACAGCCAGGGGGAAGCAGGCGTGGGAGACACTGCAGGCCAGGCTGAGCCCCCGCTCGCCGAGAGGGCCCTGCTGTGGGGCAGTTCTCGGAGGGGCGAGGCTAGACTGCAGGACAGGCCGCGCTGGGATGCCATGGGGCCGGACTCCACAGGCTCTGCCGCCCCGAGGGGGAGCCTGCGGCAGGTCTTGGCTGGGAAGAGGTCCTTGGCCGGACGGTCAGGGAAGCGGCTTGCCCAGGGGTCCGGAGCTGGCCCGGGCGGAGGCCTGTGTGGTTGCAGGTCCGGGACAGGTGGCACCAGCCAGTACCAAAGGCCAGTTTAGTGATAGAGGCTGCACCCCTGGGACTCAGGTACCCCAGGGAGGCGGGGTTAGGCAGGGCTGGTAGAGTAGGGGTGTGGGGATGGGCTTGGGGAGGGGTTGGCCATGGCCCAGGGAGGGGGCTGCTCTGGGTGGGTGCTGTCAGGAAGAGGGTCGTGCGAGAAGACTGCGCACTGGCTGTGGCGGCCAGCAGAGGGGACTTTGGGACTCTGGGGTCTGCAAAGGAACTGTTTTTGGTCGGTGTTCAGACCAGAGAATGAATGTGCCCTCTGTCACCCCAGAGCCACTGTGTGCTGCTGGGGGTGGCCTGTGACAGCGGCAGGAGGGCAGCCAGGCCCCCGGGGCGTCCCGACCTCGGGCTGCTGGTCTCCCTTTCAGCCCCTGGAGCATCTCCAAAATCCCAGTCACTGTGTCTTGTCACTCCAGGCCTGCTCACCACTCTTAGGTTACATTTCTCCTTAACCTACTTGAAATAGAAGCACTTATAACTCAGTCCGATCCTAAGACCAAGCCCATGAAGACGGCAGCTCCACATGCCCAGGCTCCTCCTGTGCCCACACTGAGGGGTGCCCACGTCCTGTAAGCCAATGTTCAAGAATCTGTGTTTTTATTTACCAGTATCATGACTCACTTCTTTATTTCATAGAACCTAGTGCCATTATGTGAGTCTTATTTAAAATGGCTGCTTCCTGGGAAATTGTGTTCTCAGGAAATTTCATTTTATATTTACAACTGAAAAAATTTTAATTGATTTTTAGAGAGAGAGGAAGGGAGAGGGGGAGAGAAACATCAGTGTGAGAGAGAATCATCAATCGGCTGCCTCTTGCCCGCCCGCAACGGGGGATCAAGCCCACAACCAGGGTATGTGCCCTGACCAGGAATTGAACCGGTGACCTTTCAGTGCATAGGATGGTGCGCCAACCACTGGACAGCACCAGCCAGGGCTATGTTTGCAGCTTCTGTAGAAGAAAACAAGCAGAGCCAGTCAGACCTCAGGTCCCTCTTTGAATCACTCCTAGAAAGGAACAACGGAGCTATTTGTGTACATGTAGGTCAGACGGCACAGTGAGCTATTTTTTCATTCTATGTGCTATTTTAATAGTACTGACAATACTACTAATAAAGGTGTTTGCTTGTAAAACTTAAAAGAATAAAATAAAAGGAAAGTGATCTTTGGATGACGCCCCAGCCACCCTGCCCCGTCCCGGCACCGCCCAGCAGGGGGCTGTCCTCTGTGGCTCAAGTCAGATTCCGCCGCAGGGAGGCCACCCCCTGGGACAGGGGCTCCTGTGCTGGACGGAGCAGATGTCCTCAGCGTCCTTCCCTCCGCCTGGGTCACGTGAGCACCTCCACCTCCGTGGGCACCTCCACCTCCATTGCCACAGCGCGCCCTGCAGCAACCAGGTCTGCGGAAGGGCTGCCTGCCACCTGCTCACCCGTCACCCCTGGGCTTCCTTTACTCCTGAGGAGCAGCACCCCCTGATAGGAGGTCTGTGTTCCCTGGGGCCGTGTTCTCCTTCTCCCCCAGCTTCCGATCAGACCAAGGACAGTGAGCCACCAGACCGGCCGGACATGGCAAACTGCTCCTCCCTGCCCCTGAAGCAGGCGTGTTTTCCTGAACCCTCACCCTACCTGTTTTCCCTGCCAACACATCACTACACTTCGGGCACTTGGTTGTCTCCAAACGTTTTGGTGTTGCATAAACATATCTGAATAATTAAAAATAAGCCACCAAATCAGGAGTAGCCGTTAGACACTCAGAGAGTCCCCAGCGCACAGCGTGAAGAGGAAGATGCGCCGTGAGGTCATCATCGCGCCTCCTGCTGGGAGCCGAGCAGGACCCTGTCCCTTCATTTGATCTGCATGGTCCCCAGCCTCAGCTGTTTTATTAATTCTTTTATCTACAATTCTAAACTACTATTTCATTTATTAGAACAATAGGGAAGCTTATTGAGGTTGTATTTTTATTAAAATTTCTATTAACTTTTGCTATCAGTGCAGTTGTAGATTAATTAATTTTTACTACTTTTCTAAAGCAAAAAATATTAGAGCTGATCCCAAATTACTTCAAATGTGAAACAAGCAGCTCAGAGAAAGAGCAGTTCAGCCGCGTGGTTTCCAGAGCACATTTGGATTCAGAGGGTTTATGACCGCAGGATGAGAACACGGCGGGTCCGGGAGAGGACGCGAGCTTCCTCCTCACCTGCTCAGGTGAGTTCTGCCTTCAGAAATGCAGAGTTTACTCTTAGTTTGGGTTTTTGGTGTATGTGTATATGTGTTTTTAGGGGTGTATACTTCTGAGGTTTTTGTTTTGTTTTGTTTTTTTCAGAGAGAGAGGGAGAGGGAGAGGGAAATAGAAACATTAATAATGAAAGAGAATCACTGATTGGCTGCCTCCTGCACAGCCCCTACTGGGGATGGAGCCTGCCACCCAGACATGTGCCCTGACCCCTGACCAGGAATCGAACCGTGATCTCCTGGTTCTTAGGTCGACACTAACCCCTAAGCCACACCGGCCGGGCCTGAAAGGGAGCATCACTGCCCTCGGTGCTGCGGCTCCAGCAGGTCCGGGACACCCAGCCCCGTGCCCACCACCCGTCCCGAGGCTGCGCCTGCTCTGACGCTGATGCCAATGGGCTCACACTCTGTGCCCGCTGTGCCTGTGCTCAGCGAGCACGGACTCGAGGCCCCAGGCTGTGCCGTGGCCAGCGCCTCCTCCTCTCCCAGCCGAGCGCACCCACTGCACAGACTCCACTCTGTCCATCCGCATGTCCACTCACGGACACGGACACTCGTCTCGCCTGCGACTGTGGTGAGCAGAGCTGCCACGAACGTGTGTGCAGGTGTTTGAATACTTCTGGGCAATGCCACGTCTCACTCTCAGGAGCCGTCACTGTTTGCTTCTCTCTCCTTCCTTCAGCGTTTGCTGGTCACCTTCCCGTCCCTGCCTCCATCAGGGAGCTTGGGGGTGAGGTGCAGGGTGGGCGGTAGCGACCTGCCCCAGCTGGACCCGCTCACCTGGGGGGGTGGAGGGAGCTGCCTCCTCTGCGGCTCTTCCTGCAGGTGACATTCCTGAGGCACAGCCTGGGGTCACCCCGGATGTTTCCTGGTAGAGTACGGAGGTCACGATTAGCCACACCTATTTTTTCTTCTAAACTTGCTCCATTTTGAACTGGTGTATGTTCAAATCTCCCAATACTCCAACTGGAGAGGAAACCCAGTGATTGGGTAGCAGGGGAGGCCCATCCTGGGCCTGGGCAGGGCCTCGCTCACCCCCCCTCACCTGGAGGACGAGTTTCACAGATGGAGGAGCTGAAGCAAGAGAGACTGGACCCTGAGGAGGAGTCAGGGCGAGCCCAGCCCACCTTTCCCAAGGGGGCACCGGTCAAGCACAGACCCCAGAGGGAAGGGCGGGCCATCCCCCGAGGGGACCCACAGGTCAGTAAGGGAGCAGTTCCAAGGCCTCCACATCCTGGGCCCCAGGCCGGCTGCCAGGCTGGGGACGCCCAAGGAGGGGCTGGCTCTTCCTGGACGTGCTGATCTGGGCCTCTGGGCAGCCTGTGGCTCTGGCTCCCCCTGCCTGGCCCGCAGGCAGCTGCAGAGCATCCTCGAAGCACCGCCCACTGGTCCTCAGTGACTGTCACCCTGCGGCCAGGCCAGGCACGAGCAATCCAACATGGCAGGGTCTGCTGTGGAGCCGGGCACGCGCTTCCTGCTGTTTGCAGGGAAAGGTGCGTGGGTCTGGGGGGGCGGAGGCTGGGGCGAGAAGAAGGCAACAGAAAGGACCCTGGGCTGCGGGCTGCGTTCCTCGGTGCAGCCATCAGCCTGTCCCAGCCGAGCAGGGCAGCCTCCGGGCGAGGGTGCGGCCGCAGTCAGCTGTGTGGACTGCGGCCTGGCAGCTGCCCCAGGCACAGGGAGGGTCCCCCCTCTCCCCTTCGTCTGACCCCCCGCCCTCAGTGTCACCCAAGGACCAGGGGGAGCCGTCGGCACAGTGGCTTCTGTGTGAGCCTCAGCGTGGTGTCCAGCCCTCTCCCCTCAGCCCGGCCTCCCTGCCCGCGCTGACCTGCCCGGAGAAAGGGCTGGGGCGGGAGCAGGGCACTGGCCAGTTAGAGCCTCGGAGGTGAGAGGTGTCCAGCTTCCTGGGGATGCTGTGAAGGCAGGCTTTCTGTCGGCTCTGGACCGGCCCTGCTCCAGGACTGGACTCCCTCGGCCTAGGGCCCTGGGCGCCACAGGAGGGGCACCCACAGGGAAGGCTGGCAGGTAAGGTGCTTACAGCCAGGAGTCTAGGCAGTGACGGAACACTGAATAAGGTGCAGACATTATGATGAGGCGATATCACAAATCCCTTCCCCAAACTCATTTAAAGTCACACTACTTGTCTAGGTCAGGGCACATGTCTGGGTTGTGGGCTTGATCCCCAATGGGAGGCAGGCGGTCGATGGTTCTCTCCCACCATTGATGTTTTTTATCTTTCTCTCCCTCTGCCTTCCTCTCTGCAATCAATTTTTTAACAATTATATTATATATATAGACATCACAAATATCTATATATCTATATCTATATATTAATGAAACCAGCTGATAGATATGATTTCAAAATGACCTCTTCTATATCCCATCCAGTTCCTGGGAGAAATGTCTATATGATATGGTCATTTCATATGGATCCTGGGGTTTACTAGCTCTCAGAGTGGGGGGTGCAGCCTAGACAAGTAGTGTGACTTTAAATGAGTCTGGGGAAGGGATTTGTGATGTCTCCTCATCATAATGTCTACACCTTATTCAGTGTTCCGTCACTGCCTAGACTCCTGGCATGTGGTTTTTAAATTTAAAAATCTGTGCTGATGAGTGTGTGGTTACATGGAGGGCCGGCATCCAGGCAGAGGTGGGGGCTGAGGCCAACGGCTGGCGAACAGCGCCACCCTCTGGCACCCGGCTCCGCACACTCCTCACGCGGCTCCCAGAGCCAGGCGTCCTGAGTGGATGAAAGGATCCTGCCGAGCCCCCAGGCTCACACAGAATGCTGCCCAGACCACAGCGGTGCCTGGGGACAGCTGCTCCCAGCACCCGCGGACTCTGCCCAGCTTACAGTTATGCTCTGTCCGCAGCACGGAGCCACGCTGAGACAGGACCCGGGCACCTCGGGAGCCCTCGCGCCAACCCCATGAAGCATCTGTGCGCATACGGAGGGCAGCGTGGCACAGGCTCTAAGCCCATGGGTGCCCCAGGAGCCGAGCGGAAGGACTCGCTCTCCCTCCTCACCTGGGCAGCCCATCAAGGTGGGGGCCCAGGAGGCTGGAGGAGATTTTTGTTCCTGTTTTTTAAAATTAAACTTTTAATTGTAAGATCAGTGCAGACACGGTCAGCTCTGAGAAATGACAGGTACCCCACGTGCCCTCCTCGTGTTCGTTCCCCAAGGGGAGCATCTTGCGACACTCGTACAGTCACACCCGGGACTTGATCAACATCGACACAGTCCAGCTCTCCCGCAGCCCCAAGTTTCGCCTGCTGTTTGGGCAGGCGTACGCGCTTTAGTCTGTAGACTGGGCCCCGGTGGGAGGCGGACGATCTCAGCACGAGGACCCCTCCGCATACACCCCCCACCAGCCTTCACACCTTCCCCTGTGGGTCTCATTGGTTCCACATCCCTGAGTTATGTAAGGGAATCATACACTACGTAACATTTTGAGATGGGCTTCTTTTCCCATCAGTATAACTCTGGGCAGATTAATCCAAGTTGTCCCATGTATCCATAGTTTATTTCTTATTGCTAAATAGTATTTTGTCTGGTGAGGTTTTGAGAGTTTGTAAATTATAAAGATCACTTGCAACTTTTCAGATGAAGGGAGATTTGCCCTGTTGAGATCTGTGGCACTGGAGTGAGAAGAAAATTTTGCGTATCTCCAGAATCTTAAATATCCTATAAAACGATACTTGCTTTTTGTGTCTTTCTGAAGACACTAACTTAATCCTGATCATGCGAAACTTCAGCTAAACTTATCAACTATTTTACTGCAGTTAAATAACCTCTCTCCAGATATATTAAAAGGTATAGAAGTTATCTTTCTTATCGCTCTTTAAAGTTATTTATGTGCAAAATATGACTTACATCTTATTTCTATTTTATTTTCCTTTTCCCTTGGCTAAAAATATTCTTCATCTGTCTCTTCTATTGGCTTGTTTTTATTGTGCTGCTGCTAGAATATATGGTCTCTCATTTATTAGTTTATCCTTGTATTAAATTACGTCCATAAAAGGTTTGCAAGAAAAATGGTGCTTCAGCTTCCTTGGGGATTTGGGTGGCTTGTCTTTGGGAGGCTGATTCACAAGAGAGAAATGACCGCTTGAAAGGTGAGGGTCTTTGAGCTGCAAACCAGACTCTCCTGGGGCCTGCGGCCCGCTCTCCTCTCTCCGAGGGTTACAGGCTCCTGAAGACGGTGTTTGCATCCAGGGATGGGAGGAGTCATGGACGCTCCCGAGAAGGACCGCTGGTTGTAGGGACCCAGGGTCCCCAGGCTCTCCGCGTTTCCCTGAGGACCTGTGAGCTCCCTCCTGGGGGCGGGTCTTTGGCACTTTCCCACTGGCTGTTCACTCAGACTGTTCCTTTTTTTATAATCCTCACCTGAGGATATGTTCATTGATTTTAGACAGGAAGGGAGAAAGAGAGAGAGAGAGAGAGGGGGGGGGGGGGGAGAGGGAGAGAGGTCTAGTGTTCTGCCCATTCTTGCACTCATTGGTTTCTTCTCATCCTGGCCCTGACCGGGGACTGAACCCCCAGCCTTGGCATATGTGACGACGCTCTCACTGACTGAGCTACCTGGCCAGGGCTGAACTGTTCACTATAAAATGGAGAATTTAATATTGTGTGAATTTCATCTCCATTTAAACAGTTTTGTGATGATCTTTACAGAACTCCGTCATTCATTCATTCACTGAATCTATTCACTCATCCAACTGACACGTGTGTGCTTCCCGTGGTGTGGAGCAGGTGCCAGGAGCAGGCACTGAAGGGGCAGCAAACACTTCACACACACCCCCCACCGTGACTACCCGCGCCCCCTTTGCCAGGAGCCCATTGTGCAGAACCATGGTCCTCACGGATCCAGACTTAAAATGCAAGGCCTGGGATTCTGAGTGGGGCGACTGAGATCAGGCCCCGGTGTGAACAGTTTTAAACACCAGCCTGATCGGAGTCAGTGGTTGAGACCACCTCTAACCAAGTCCATAAAGAGCCTCACTCTGGGCTTGGAAATACCCTCAGGAAAGCATGCCCGGCCCACGTCCACACGTCGAAGGGAAGCCGGCTAAGTCCCCGCAGGTCACCAGTGGGAGGGCGGAGCAGGACTAGCCTGTGTGAACTGGTGTCATGCCTGCCTCTCCCCACTTGGTGGCAGCAAACTGGGCCGGACCTCCAGGCAGTGGGCAGGAGATTTAGATCTACTTGCCTCCCCTGGCCTGGGACGGCTGTGAGGACAGCTGGAGGGAGGAGAGGAAACAGCAAATGCAAAGGCTTGAGCTGGGAGTTCCAGGTTTGGCTGCAGGGTTCACTTTCTAAATGGTATTGTGGTTTTAGGTTCAAATTTTAATCACTCGTTGCTGGGATGCAGGGAAGCAATCAACATTTGCATGTTAACCTGTCTCTTGCACCCTTGCTTTAATTGCTTATTAGCTCCAGGAGGTTTTTTTGTTGAGAGGGAGAGAGAGAGAAACATCAGTGATGAAAGAGAATCATTGATCGGCTGCCACCTGCACGCCCCCCACTGGGGATTGAGCCCACAACCCGGGCATGAGCCCTGACCGGGAATCGAACCATGACCTCCTGGTTCATAGGTCAACACTCAACCACTGAGCCACGCCGGCCGGGCTTTGTTGATTCTTTGGGATTTTCCACAATCATGTCATCTGCAGACGAAGACAGTTTCATTCCTTCCTTCTGAAACTGCTTGGTCTTCTTTTTCCCGTTTTGCTGCATCCGCTAGAGCTTCCAGTGTGATGTTCGGTGGAAGCGTGAAGGGGCCTGATCCTGGTTTGCTTGGGTGACACTGGTTTCCCCCAGCTCTCCACCCTGACAGCCGGGCATCCGAGCGTGTGCATGTGGAGATCGGGTCTGTTCCTGGCCCCCTACTCCCCGAATGGGAACACGGCCCAGGACCTGCGGGTCAGAGCGCCTCCCACCACACCTGTCTTCTTGGCCCTGACTGGGCCTCTGGGCCGCCTGCTGAGTGTCCCCCCTCTTGAACCCTGGATTCCTAGTGGTGGTCCTCAGGTGCCCACAGGACCACAGCCCTGCTCCTTCCGTCTCACCCTGTTCCCCAGGATCTCCGGATGCTCCTGGATGACCATTCCCATCGTCCACCGTGGCTAGGTCTGCCAGGGACCTTCCCAGATGCCTCCCCAAAGACCTGGTCCCCAGTGGCTGTCCCCATGTGCCCACGGGACTAGAGCCATTCCTCCTGCTTGGGCGTCCTATCTCGTGGGTATTGGTGAGACAAGGTGAACCCGTCTGCTCAGGCCCGTGTGACAATCAGCACGCACAGCCCTCTCAGGCCCCGTGCCCTGGCATGGCTGTGAGCACCTGCGTGGAGGTGCGGTCTCCTCACCTCCCCTCTCCTCGCCTGCGGAACGCGGCTGTAGGCAGAGCATTACCAGTTCCTCACCACACGGCCTCCACAGGCTCTTCATGCCCCAGCCCTTTGGCCCTGTTCTGCTTACGTGAGTGGGAATGGACCCCAGTACGGAAGTTTGCAGGTGAGCTCTGGGTGAGGTACCGAGGCACCCGGACAACGGAGTCAGTGACGACTGCAGTGACACGCGAGGGAGGCCCAGGCCTGCGGGAGCCCTCGGGTTCTCGGGAAAGACAGGTGGGTGAGCCCCTCGCATGAGAGCCAGGGCAGAGAGGTGCGTGGAGGCCGCTGTGCACCCAAGTGACCGAATCTCCCACGCCAGCCCCAGCATCCACAGCCGGGGCTGCAAGCACCATCCTGCGCCAGAAAGAATTTGGCGGCGGCAAACCTTCAGGTGGCTGCCTGGGCAACAGCAGCAGGTCAGAGGTCATGTGCCCAGCACCACCGGCTGCGCCCTCTGATCACACTCAGAAGTGCTCCCAGGCCCCTCCTGCCTCGTGGGAGCAGCACAAGCGGCTGCAGGAACTGGAAAGAGAAGAGGAGGCCACACGGGGACCCGGGAGGGTGGGTGTGGCCCACATGAGGGGCTGCTTCCTCTGCAGCTCAAACTGCGGTTACTGCAGGACCGAATTCGACTCGAAACACACGAGTCGTCGGTGTGGGGTGCGTGCGGGGCAGGAGTAAGCTCCCTCCCTGTGGGCACCAAACCTGTTCCGCTCAACTCCACAGCAGCGTGACTTGGGAGCCCCTGCCTTCCTCGCAGGCTGTCCAGGTGGACCCTGAAGTGTCAGGACTGGCACAGCCCCCTCTCCCCCAACACTGCCTCACACCCCAAAGCTGAATCCAGCCGGGCCTGGGAGCTGCTGGCCTGCAGAGGAAGCTGCCCCTCACGGGGCTGATGGGACCTGCGTAAGTGGGAGGCACCGCACCCACCACACTCTCCTGCTGCCTGGGACCCAGAGGCCCCCGGGCAGGCCTGGCACTTGATGGCTACATGAGGTCTGGTTTCATTTCAGCTGCTGGCAGCAGCCGGACGGACATGGACGCAGGAGCCCTTCCCAGAGAGCCCAGGCGGTCGCAAAAGCAGCCCCCCCCCCACCTCTGCCTCCCGCCCTTCTCATTCACCCCTCCCCTCACTTCCTCCCTCCCCTCAGGCAGAACTCTAACATCTCACAGGGCACTGGGCATGGCCCGTGGAGCTTCTGTCAGCAACACAGACAAGATGGCCCCTGTCTCACAGGAAGAGTCTGTGTGAATGACACTGAAATGAGCCCAGGCCCTGGGGAAAGCTTGTGGGCAGACCCTCCTCCAACCTCAGACTCACGCAGGCCCTCGAGGCCCAAGAGGGACCCCAGGGCCGGAGCACAGAGCTGGCTGAGCTGCAGGAGTCCTGCTCGGAGGAGGTGGGAAATCGTTCCCTGGATCTCACACTTGTATTTGTGGGGAAGCAGCAGCGCTATGTCCCAGCCAATAGACCTGAGTGATGGACAACCCAGCAGCCAGCCAGCCACAGCCGCTACACACAGACCCTGGCTGCCTCCAGCACCAGCTGCCAGCGTGGGGCTTGAATATTTAACGCGGTGACTGGTGGGGGGACGGTGAGGGGGGGGGGCAGAGGGGCCTGGCCCGGACATGGAGTCCCTGGGAAATCAGGATGATTATTACTTATTCAAAGCCCACTCCGGAACCAGCACAACACTGAAAACACAGGCTGATTGTGCGTCGGTCTGATTTTCAGCTGAGCCGGTCCCCGTGGTCCTAGACTGGGAATCCTGCCGCAGTGCAGGCGGGGCTCTGCTCAGAGCAGCGCTGTAAAATCAGGAACAACACCTTTGATGCAGGAACACCCTAATGGCACAGGGTGCGTCTAACCATTGCTCCTTGATAAGCCAGAGCAAGATTAACTATCCACCTTGGACAGACATAGCAGGTGCCACACGTGTCCCAAGTTCATTCAAAGCATTTTCCTATTTCTCCTGTGAAAGAAAATGGGCCGCATACTAGCCCTGACAAGGCCTTACAGCTGCGGGACCAAACATAACCACAGGAGGGTCTGGTCAGATTCCTGCCGGGGTGATCCTGGCGGGTACTCGCCGTGCGGCCCAGGCCTACAGCTTTCTCAGCACAGCGAAGCCTTGACCGTGAGCGAGCCCTGTCCACTGTTCGTATACATCTAGGCGCAGTGGTCAGCAAACTCTTTAGTCAACAGAGCCAAATATAAACAGTACAACAATTGAAATTTCTTTTGAGAGTCAAATTTTTTAAACTTAAACTATATAGGTAGGTACATTGTTGTTATCTTAATTAGGGTACTCCTAAGGCTTAGGAAGAGCCACACTCAAGGGGCCAAAGAGCCGCATGTGGCTCCCGAGCCTCAGTTTGCCAACCAAGGATCTAGGGTAACACACCTTCGAAACGTCAGAGCATTTTCTCCTCCTGACCCTCGAACGCACGGCCACCGGCATCAGGGCTGCGACCACAGACCCCTCATCATTGCCCTGGCCCACCTACCGTCTCCGTGTGCAGCAATGGTTAACTGTTAGCCTTCCCGTACCCATCAATGCAAAAGAAGTATGTGTTTCTCCATTTTGCTTTTTATCCAATCCCAGAGGTTTTGCCTCTCTTCTTTCTCCTGCCCCTTCATTGATCACACATGGCTTTCATGTACCTTCCTTAGGTTTTTCTCCTTTGATTCAAAATACATAAAAGAAACAACAAAACTACCATTTTCTGGACCATTTCTCAGTCCATAAAGATCTTGCTTCCAGGCATGCCCTCAACACTTTGGCTTAAGGAAACTCTTATAAAACTTTTCAGGTTTGGATGGTCTTTCATGGACACTTAGTGCAGCATAAAGATTTAAACTGAAAACAAAGTACCATCCTACCTCAGCGCCTCGTGCCTCCTTCTCCTGCGGACTCTGACGTGTGGCAGAACCCTCGGCTCCTGGATGGTGATCCCCTGCAAATCAAGACGTTCCAGCTGTAGTTGCAAGAGTTGTTAAGTGTCTTAATTCCAGGGGAAGGTGCACAGCCCACAGCATGCCGCCCATCTCCCCGGGAAGTGGAGGAAGGTGCCGCCTCAGTTCCCCCACAGCCACGGCACACTTTCCGAGGGCGGGCAGGCGGGTGGGCAGCAGGGAAACTGCAAACCTCGCCTGGCACAGCAGGGCCGCTCACTGTAGACTCGTGGCACTGGAAGCATTCAGGCCCACAGAGAGCTGTGCAGGCCGCCCGCCCGAGGCTCTTGTGTGCCCTGCCCGCCCCCACCGCCCCCCAGCCCGGCCTCCCTGACTGCCAACGGTTCTGAAAACTAAGAAGTGAGCGTGGTAACCAGGTCTTCCACGTTCATCAGAGCCTGATCCCCCACCCCTGCTTGTCTTCCACGGCCACCACCTTGACTTGCACAGTCCACATCACAGGCTGCAAGTGGTGCGGCATCTTTTCTAGAAGCTTCCAACATTGATGGCTCACCGGGCCAGAGACTCCTCCCTGTCAGTGAATGAGGCTGTGATACTCGAGGTTATGGGGAACCCAGGCGCTGCTGGTGGCTCAGAGGAACGGAGGTTTAGATAGTCCTACGGCGGGGGGGGGGGGGGGGGGGGGGGGGGTTTCCACATTCTTAATGTGCCCCATTTCGCCCTTTCTAACTTGGCATTTGCATTTCCAGTGTAAAACGTCCCAGGACAACCGCCGAGGACAGCACTGAGCAGGGCTCTCCTGCTCGTCCGCCCCGACAGAGCTTAGAGGGAAGCCCTCGTGTGGGTTGATTATTGCAGGATGGAGTGAGCGAGTCCTGCCCAGGCTGATGAGCAGGCCCATGTGCTGGGTAATATTCGGCCACCTCTGCCCTTCAGCTGCCGCCACCACCGCCGTCTGGGCGCCCAGGCCAGTCCCTTGTGTCCTGCAGGCTCTGGCTGACTCCACAGTGTGTGAGGGGCAAGTCACATGCGTCATCTCCTGTAGTTCGTCTGAGATCGTCTGTCCAGCCAACACGGGGCCCATGAAGTGTTCGTGCTCCACGCCACGTGTCCAAGGGAACAGAGTGTGACTCCCGCTGGCAGTTTCTACTGAAAGGGCCCTGTCTCCCTCCGTGACCCTCAGGTTCCCAGCTCCAGGCCCAAAGAGGAATCAATGGGAGGCCCGGTCTCTTGGGAGCAGAGGTGCTTCTGGGAAAACACATTCCCCGTAATGAAAAAGAGATACCCATTAGACAAGGCCCTCTTCTAGAAAGGACTGTTGTGATGCTTGGAAATAGCAGCCGTCTTGCTGACAGGGAGGCCAGGCTGCAGCACCAGGCCCCAACGCTGGGGAGGCAGAGGGCATGGCGGGAGGAGCCTGGTCGGCGATGGTGCAGCTGAGCTGATGACCAGTCTCCTGCCTCTGGGCTTCTCTTCACGTGAGAGAACACACGGCCTTCTTGTTCAAGACATTTAAAAAGTTATTTGTAGCCAAAAGCACTCTTACCGCTAAGGGGGAGTTCTTTCCTGGACAGCTGTGTGAAGTATATACAGCAGGCATTCCTTCTGCCCGTCCTCAAGGTCCTGCGGAGAGCATTTCGGCGATTCCCTTTCACGCTACAAAGCCCAGTCTGTTCATGACCGCCTAGGCCTTGCCGGTCTGGCCCTGCCTGCCTCTACCTCACCCCTCGCCAGCAGAGGCCGAGAGGAAGAGGTGAGAATGTGGACTCGGGAACCTGGGTTTGACTCTCCTCAGAGGCATGTCTCTTAACTCCTCTGTGCCTCAGTGTCCTCCTCTGTAAAACATGGACCCTGAAGTGACCTGTCCGTGAAGAGCCCTGTGGTCCCGACAGAGAACCGTGTCCCTGACATGCACTGAGGCCTCTAACTGCAAGGAGCCATTTGAGGTTTGCTGACGCAGGCTCCGCGGGCCGCCTCGCCTTCCCTGTGGAGCCAGGAGTTCCAGGTCCTTCCTCCCCTGCCGACCACGAGGCAGCTCTCAGAGGACATCCAAGGAAGCCCTTGATCTTGGTGTGGGAAGAAACTCGGGTGCCTGGAGGGCTCCTAACGTATGCCGGGTGGCACCTCTCTTTGTATGAATGCAGATGTCCAGTTAGTGACAAAACACTAAACTTAAGAATATGACTTGAGCCTTAGCCGGTTTGGCTCAGTGGATAGAACCTCGGCCCTCGGACGGAAGGATCCCAGGTTCGATTCTGGTCAAGCGCACGTTCCTCAGTTGCAGGCTCAATCCCAGGCCCTGGTCGGATGAGTGCGAGCGGGAGGCAACCAATCGACGTGTCTCTCTCACATCAATGTTTCTGTCTGTCTCTCCCCATCCCTTCCACTCTCTCTAAAAATCAGTGGAAAAATAACCTCAGGTGAGGATTAAAAATATATATATTTAAAAAATAATCTGACTTGACAGTCATTGTTCTCACAACGTGGTGTGATCTTGGCCAGATCAGGACCAAGAACAGTAGAGGCGAGCCAAGTGCACCTGGTAAAACCTCTGGGTGTCCATTTCCAGGCCTACTGACCATCTCCACACACCAGAGGATGCTTGTGTGAATTCCGGCTCTGAACAGGCATGTGGGAGCCTGTGTGTGTGACGTGTGCGTGTGTGCCTGTGTGTCTGGGGAAGGTGCAGTGTCCAACCAATTACATTTCTTTGGTTAAAAACTCATTGATGAATCTTGTTTTTTTTTTAAAAACATTCATGAGATGCTTTTTACATTTCAAAAAGAAGATAAAAGCACTGTATAATGACACTGAGAATTTTTAACATTTCACTTTTTAAAAAAATATATTTTTATTGATTTCAGAGAGGAAGGGAGAGGGAGAGATAGAAACATTGATGAGAATTATGGATTGGCTGCCTCCTGCACACCCCACACTGGGGATTGAGCCCACAACCCAGGCATGCACCCTGACCAAACTGTGACCTGGTTCATAGGTTAATACTCAACCACTGAGCCACACCAGCCAGCTAACATCCCACTTTCAAATACTGTGATCTTCTTCCTCCCTGTGGCAGTAAGTGTAGTTATCACCGTGGCAGATGTAGTTACTAAGTGTAGTTACCACTGTGGCAAGCAAAATACTGCCCTCACCCCCACAAAAAATGTCCACGTCCTAACCCTGGACCCATGCACCTGTACACTACAGGACAAAACGGGTTTTGCAGCTGTGAATATGTTAAGGGTCCTGAGATGAGATGACACTGGCTGTCTGGGTGGCCAATGCCATCGTTTTAAGAGAAAGTCAGAGAAGGAAGAGAGCTGGAGTCAAAGAGATGTGGCACATCTAACCCATTTCTGAGAGTAACTAAGTTTCTTTTATCTTTAACACTGGTTATTTAACATTCTCAATTGACTTTTGGAAATGTGAGTTCATATAGCACAGTGATGGCGAACCTATGACACTCATTTTTTTGGTTGATTTTTCTTTGTTAAATGGCATTTAAATATCTACACTAATAAAAGACAAACATGCAAATTGACTGTACTTTCGCTATGTCTTAAGCCATGCCCACCAGCCAATCAGAGCGGCTATATGCAAATTAATCCACCCAAGATGATGGTTAATTTGCATATACCGGCTGGGAGCGAAGACTGAAGACAAAGTGGAAGTGAAGCACTACAGAAGGGAGCAAAGTAGAGGCGGCGGAGACAGGAACGGAGCCAAGGCTGCGGAGACGGGAGGTGGGAGGGAAAACCCAGCCGGTGGCTGGGAGCGGGAGCGAAGCCGCCTCAGTGGGTTTCGCTCCCTTCTCTGCTTCGCTCCAGCCACAGGAAGCCCTATTCTTGCAGGAATCTTCCTGCAACAGGCCTCTAGTATAAAATAAATATCAAAAATATAAGTCTTTGTTCTACTATGGTTGCAAATATCAAAAAATTTCTATATGTGACACGGCACCAGAGTTAAGTTAGGGTTTTTCAAAATGCTGACACGCTGAGCTCGAAAGGTTCGCCATCACTGATATAGCATGAAGGTAATGGATATTTGTATTTATCAAAAGGCCCAATAAATGAAAGTTCTATAGTAGGATCATTAACAAGGTTAATAATGTGATTTCTGATCCTTGAGTAATAATAATCTTGAAGGCTTGCATTTGTTTATACTTCCTTAGTAAATGCTCGTTACAAAAAAAATCCTTGTAGAAGAAAATCGAAGGCTTTGACTGGCACTGGATTTGACCACCAGGAAGAAGGGGGGATGCTGTGGAGGCAGTTTGCCAACCGCTGCTTAAGGACCTGGGTTGCTGAGGGGTGAGCACCAAGGCAGCAGGTGGAGAAAACGGCCAGAGAGGTTGGTTTCATTAAGCAAATAAACCACAGATTAAGGATAATCAAAGCCAGATCTTATACTGCTGGAGAAAGCACTTACACAGAAAGGGATGGATATTAATTTTATTTTATTTTTATTACTTTAAAGTATGTTTTCATTGATTTCAGAGAGAGGAAGAAAGAAACATCAATGATGAGAAAGAATCACAGATTGGCTGCCTCCTGCACGCCTCCTACTGGGGATCAAGCCCTAAACCCGGGCATGTGCCCTGATTAGGAATCAAACCGTGACCTCCTGGTCCATAGGTTGATGCTCAACCACTGAGCCAAACCGGCAAGGAAATCTTGCTTTAAAAAGAAAGAGGTGTTGGAGAAATGTTTATTCCAGGGCTGGGCCAGAAGATGTTCCATTGAGCCTGGAACATCTTGCGCCAGAAGATAAGGAAGGGTTTGAAGAATGATGGGGACATGTCAAAAGAATTCAGGATCCAGCTGGATGAGGCTCTCAGTGACCAAACTTGAACAATTTGAACATCAAAATAGATAATGATAGCAATAGAATACTACCCATGGAATAAAATACAAATCCATGAATCCATACTGCTATACACAGATGAGGAAAAATTAAAGAGAAGGAAAATCTTTTCCTTAAGAATGCCAACTAACAAATGTAGAACAGATGATGGGCATTTTAGAAACTGCACAGTATATCTGGCAAGGACCACAGTGACTCGGGCAGAAGTCATTGGTAAAGGTCAAGAAAGCCAGGCAGAGGTGGATGAACAAAAAGATGGTGGGATCTCGGAACCTCTCCCTCCAGAACACTAATCAACCTACAAACGGAGAAAGGGAGAAACCTCGCAGACACTGCCATGACTGGCACTGGAGATCAGTATCGCCCATGGCAGGACGGGCTGCAATCTTGTGCCCCCGATGAGCACCCGTTTCTGTCGTCTTCCTACTGAAAAGACACATCCGGCCCTGTCCTGATGACACATCGACGGACCCCGAGTGAGTCATCTTGTGTACGTGCCATTGAGTGCACTCGGACTCCTGGCAACCCTGTGATGAGTGACGTTGTGTCCTGTCCTCCGTAGCCCTGCTCAGCTCTTGGAGACTCAGCTGGTGGCTTCTGTCATGGGGCCCATCCATCTCCTATTGGGTCTTTCTCTTTCCCTGCCGCTTTCTATTTTTTCCAGCACTGTCTTTTCCAAAGAACCCTGACTTCTTCTATGTATGTATAGTCTGTGTGTTTTTTAATGTTTTTTTAATTGATTTTTAGAGAGGAAGGGGGAGGGACAGATAGAGACATCATCGAGAGAGAAACATCAATGGGCTGCCTCCTACTGGGGGTCGAGCCCACAACCTAGGCACGTGCCCTGACCAGAAATGGAATAGGATACCTTTTTTTGTTGTTGTTAATCCTCACCTGAGGGTATTTTTTTTCCCCACCGATTTTTAGACAGAGTGGAAGGGAGGGGGAGAGACAGAGAGACACCCATTATTTTGTTGCCTCTCTCAGGTGCCCAGACTGGGGCCAGGGATTGAACCTCCAGTCTTCGGGAGCTACGTGCCCTTGACTGGAATCGAACTCGGGACCCTTCAGTCCATTGTGTGGGCTAATGCTCCCACCACTGAGCAAAACTGGCTAGGGCGAACTGGTGACCGCTTGGTTCATGGGTTGACACTCAACCAGAGTCACACTGGCGGGGCAAAAGTCTGTGATTTTTCTTTTTGGTGTCTGTGTGTGTTTCTGTCATTAAGCCTCATCTGAGGATATTTTCCCATTGATTTCTAGAGAAAGTGGAAGGGAGGGGGAGGCAGAGAGAGAACATCAATGTGAGAGAGACACATAGATTGGTGGCCTGCCACATGCCTCGACCAGGGCCAGGGATCGAACCTGCAACCAAGTTATGTGCCCTTGATCAGAATAGAACCTGGGACCCTTTAGTCCACAGGCTGATGCTCTATCCACTGAGCCAAACCAGTTAGGGCAAAAGTCTATGATTTTGAATTAACACTGAAAAACTATCAGGGACAGGAATGACAAAGGACCGGGTCCTAGGTTGGAGGGGACTAAACATGTGATCGTGAGTGGGATCCTGGGGGTGGGGAGTGGGGAACATTGTTGACAGAATTCAAATGGGGTCTGTGGATTGAAACAGTATCGTTTGAATGGTGACTTCATCTGCATGGTTGGGTGGAGAACTGTTATGTAGGAGTGTCTGCTTTTGGGAAATACACAGGGGAGTATCTGGGCTTCCTGTCATGTGCAGAGCATGCTCTCAAACAGCTCAGAAAAAGACTGGGGGAAATGGGCATCTCTATAATAAAGGGGTAATATGCTAATTGACCAGACGTCTTCCAGACGTCCTTCCTGACGAAGCCGGGGCCTGGGGGAAGGTGGGGCGGGGAGGGAAGGCCGGGTCCTGAGTACTGGAGAAAGGCGGGTGCCCGAGGAAAGGCCTTCTCTTGCACGAATTTTCGTGCACTGGGCCTCTAGCATGTGCATAAATGCGCGTGCGCACCCACATGCACACACACACACACAGTCTAACCTTGCTGTTTTCCACTCCACCTGTGTGCACCTGCCTACTTGCTGAGACCCGTAACTCCAGAATCAAGGCTTGCAGAGCTTCCTGGGCCGTTGGGCCGCGGCCAGGGTGCAGGAACCCTGCAGGCGGACGGGCGGGCACAGCCCCAGCGGAGGTGCCACAGGTGCCGCTGCTTTGTTTCCGCTCCGATAGGTGAACGGGGGTCTGTCTGGCGGCGGGTCCGTGGGGCGCTGGCATTTCCGCGCTTCCGGTGGCGTCTGCTGTGTGGGACGACCAAGCGGGCGCCCTGAAGGCTGTGCGGTGAGACACGGAGAAAAGACGGCGGCGGGGGGAGCAAGTTCAGGCTGCCGCCGGTTCAACCTTCCGACGGAAACACACGGAGCCGGCTCTCCGGGCCGCAGACCGGCAGCGATGGCCCTTGCGGGGGACGTTGTGACGTATGGCGCTGAGGCGACGCCCGGTGAGTGCGGCTGCCACGGCCACGTCCGGGCCCAGGCCCCACAGTGGGGCCGGCGGTCGGGCACCGACAGGCGGCTCGGGACCGACTGGCCATGGCGGTACCGCCGCAGTCTCTATGCACCTTTAACCATCCGCGTTCTTCCGGAAACAAGGGCTTTTCTCCTACTCGGACGGCCACGCTCCCCCGGCGGCGCCCGAGGACCTGAGGCCGACCCGGCACCCCAGCCTCGCTGACCCCGCGGGCCACTGCCCTGACAGCTGCGTACCTCGCTGCGGCCCTCCGCGCCGCCCGCCGGCGCCGTCCAGCGCGGTCCGTCCAGCGCGCTCCGTCCATCTGCGCGGGCCCCGAGGCCAACCGGCCACACGCGCTGGCGGCTGTTCCCGCCCGGACTCCGCTTTCCCGCGCCTGGCGGTGAGCCCAGTGCGCCTGCGCGGAGCTGCGTCACGGTGACTGCGCAGCTCTGACTGCGCTTCGAGAAGCTGCGCGCCTGTTGGAGAAGGGAGGCGGGGCGTCGAGGAGTGGGCGGGCCGACGCGGTCGCGACCGGGCGGGATTGGTCGGGCTTCCGACGACGTCTCGGGGCGCGCCCTGAACGGCGGGACGGGATTGGCCTCTCCGGAGGGGTCGTCAGCGGGGTGGGAACGCGGGCGTCCAGGCTGCTCTCTGACGCGTCCGCCGCGAATAAATGGCAGGGACCTTGGGGTGCGCGATGCCGCTCTCTCTCCCGGGCTCGGGCGGACCGCGGTCCCTTCTCGGGCCCAGTTTTCCTTGTCCTTTCGGCCTTGGGCCGCGGAAGAGGACCACCCCGTTCCCCGGCTGCGCCACCTCCGGCTCGCCTCCGCCGCTGCGCCGGCCTTCGACGAGAGCCAGGTGCGGGGCCGGGGTCCAGGCTGGGGGCGGGGCGCAGCGGCCGGGGTCCAGGGCTGGGGCTGGGGCCGGGGTCCAGGGCTGGGGCTGGGGCCGGGGTTCAGGGCTGGGGCCGGGATCCAGCGCTGGGGCGGGGCGCAGTGACCGGGGTCCAGGGCTGGGACTGGGGCCGGGGTCCAGGGCTGGGGCCGGGGTCCAGGGCTGGGACTGGGGCTGGGGTCCAGGGCTGGGGCCGGGGTCCAGGGCTGGGGCCGGGGTCCAGCGCTGGGGCCGGGGTCCAGGGCTGGGGCTGGGGCCGGGGTCCAGAGCTGGGGCCGGGGTCCAGGGCTGGGGCCGGGGCGGGCAGGAGCAGCGGGGCCGGGGTCCAGGCTGGGGGCGGGGCTGGGGCCGGGCTGGAGTAGCGGGGTCTGGGTCCAGGGCTGGGGCCGGGGCGGGCAGGAGCAGCGGGGCCGGGGTCCAGGGCTGGGACTGGGGCCGGGGTCCAGGGCTGGGGCCGGGGTCCAGGGCCGGGGCCGGGGTCCCGCGCTGGGGCGGGGCGCAGTGACCGGGGTGCAGGCTGGGGGCGGGGCTGGGGCCGGGGCGGGCTGGAGCAGCGGGGCCGGGGTCCAGGGCTGGGGCCGGGTGCGGGGAAGGAGCAGCGGGGCCGGGGTCCAGGGCTGGGGCCGGGGCGCAGGGGCCGCAGCAGGGCTCCGGCTTGTGGGACGGATCAGCGCGCTAATGTTCCAGCAGGGCTGCCCCGGGTCCGGCTCTCACGCCCCTGCTGCGGAGTCCAGGACCGAGGTCGGGCTCTCGAGGTCGGAGCACCCGCAGGGTTGACAGTGGAGGACGGGTCTGCGCTTGGGAACCGACCGTGCCGGGAGGGGTGCGGGAGCCCGGAAGAGCCGCGGCTCGGTGGCTTGGGTGCGGCGGTGAGGGTGGCAGCAGAGGCCCTTGGGAGGGAGCGACCCTTCACCGACGCGAGGGGGCAGCATAGGAGACGCTCCCCGGAGCGGAGGGCGCGGGAGGGGCGGTCCGGAAGGCCTTCGGGGTTTGAGCTCTGGGAGGGACAAGAGTTCTCCCAGACCCGGCGGGGACCGGTCCCCCAGGGCCCCTTGGGAGGCGCAGTGGCTTCTCCAGTTGTCTCCGTTTTCCACGGTGAGTCAACAGCTTGCTGCCTCCCTGATGAGCCCCGGATTGTCGTTAAGGAACAAGTTCGAAGTAAAACCCGATGCATAAGGGGGTGTCGGAGAGCAGCGAGGGAAGAGTTGAATCTCTTCGGGAAAGTCGTCACCTAGTGTGACTTAGCTCCTGGTCACAGAGGTTTGTTTATGTCCACAAGTGTATCCAGTGGAAGGAATTAATTGTGCCCTAAACGCCACCGGGGCTGCAGCTTCCACTGGCAGCCGCGTAGGTTGAAAATGGGAAGCCCTTGTCTGCACGAGTCAAACTTTGGTTTCGCTGAAATCCTGAATTGGGGTGAGCTTCACAAGGCAGAAGGGAAAGGACTGAAAAACTGCATCTCAATGGGCTTGATTCCAAAGGAGCTGGTACTTGTGGTCCCCCCCCCCCCCCCCCCCCCCATTTTTCTCTTTGTTGAAAGAAAAGAATTTGTGACGCTTTCGTCCCCGAAGGGGCCCGGGATGACGGGGACATTTATTAACGGTCCCTGCAGAGCAGACTTGCCTGCTCTCTTTAGCTGCAAGTTACAAATCCTGGTGGCCAGCCCCAGCCGTCCTTGCTCTCCTCCTGACGGCTCCAATTCTCGTAGGTGCTGCTACACTCTGCCCTCTGTGTTCGGGACACTGTCTCCTGATGGAGTTCCCTGACTTGGGGAAGCATTGTTCAGAAAAGACCTGCAAGCAGCTAGGTAAGCACTTTTAAGAGATGTTAATAGGAAATGGGTATTTTGTTGGCTATTTTGTAGGGGAGAAATGGCCGCTGTATTAGCTGCCAGGACCAAGTGGATAGAAGTGAGAAGTGTGCTGCTGAAATACTCGTGATGGACTCTCCTTTGGAAAGATAGCTTTATAGGTTCCTCAGTGTTGCTGACACTGTGAAGTTCGTGACCCCCCCCCAGTTTTTTCTCATGAGGAGTACCTCAAAGATGTATTTGACAGTCAGTCATAAAGAACTTAGTGTAGGTGAATACCTGTTTACCATCCTATCCTATATAATTAAACCCTAATACGCAATGGACCAAACGGCGATCGACCGGTCACTATGATGTGCACTGACCACCAGAGGGCAGACACTCAACGCAGGAGCTGCCCCCTGGTGGTCAGTGCACCCCCACAGGGAGAGCACCGCTCAGCCAGAAGCCGGCTCGTGGCTGGAGAGCGCAACAATGACGGCAGGAGCCTCTCCCGCCTCCACAGCACTAAGGAGCAGCCAGCTGAGCTGTAAGGAGCAGCTAACAGGTGGGAGGTAAGGAGCAAGGGGTCCTGGACTGCAAGAGGTGCAGGCTGGGCTGAGGGACCCCCTGGTCCCACACAGTGTACAGATTTTGTGTACCGGGCCTCTAGTCCTATATAATAAAAGTCTAATATGCTAAGTGTTCAACTGTTGGTTCAACCAGTCACTATGACCCACACTGATGACCAGGGGGTAGATGGTCCGACCAGTAGGTTAGCTTCCTGCTGGGGTCCGATTGATTGGGACTAGGGGAGATGAGCTGGACACACCCTGGAGCCCTCCCACGGTCCCTCCCCAGCCCCACTCGTGCACCAGTGGGGTCCCTTGGCCTAGCCTGTGGCCTCTTGCAAGCCGGGACCCCTCAGGGGAAGTCTGCAGGCCAGGCCAAGGGACTCCACCAGTGCACAAATCCATGCACTGGGCCTCTAGTCTCTCTATATATAAAAGGCTAAGTGTCTGTCTGACTGGTTGCTATGATGCGCACTGACCACCAGGGGGCAGATGCTCAACGCAGGAGCTGCCATGACTTACACTGGCCATTTAAATATAATAAATGGCACCACGGAGCTGATGCCAACAAACCAACACTCAGCTTCCCCCAAGTAGGACACAGGCCCCACCACCACCCCAGGGCAACACCCCACCGATCACAATGCTGCCAAGACCCCATGGCATAAAATGCTGCCCATAGTCCAGCCCAGCCTGGAAGGGGTCGCTGTGGGTGCCGGGTAATGACGTCACATAGCAACGCCTAGCTTCCTCTCCCTAGCGACTAGCCTCCTTGCAGTTTCTTCAGCCCAGGAACACGACCTGCTCTATAGCCAGGTGCAGACATTTCACACCGTAATCAAATGTCTGTGAAGCGTTTTCCCATTTGATCCTCACAGAAGTCCTGGAGTAGGCAGATAGGAGACGCAGTGGAATCCTATTTTCTTTTCACTAGCCAGAAAATGGAGATTTAGAAAGTTTAGAAACTTGACCTGACTGAAAAGAATGGTGGAACTTGAAAACGACTTCAGGTTTTCTCACTGCGCAGAATATAGTCAGACGCGGCTGCAGTTAAATATTTTACCCTTTGTTCTCCCTGCGTGATCTACAATAATAATCTGCTTCGTGTTGATCTTTCCTGCTGTGTTGCTGACAATTACCTGAAAGAGAAGTTGGGGTGCTTCACTGGGCATGAAAAAGTTTAGCTACATCAGAAAACAGGTCTAATTAAACAAGTTTGTATATATTAGAGGCCTGGTCCACGAATTCGTCCAAAAGACCCCACGATCAGGGCTGGGGAGGGTTGGGGAGGGGTGCGGGAGGGCTCCAGAGCGTGTCTGGCCTGTCTCGCACAGTCCCAATCAGCTGGACCCCAGCAGCAAGCTAACCTACCGGCCGACTGTCTGCCCCATGGTGGTTGGTCAGTGCACGTCATAGCGAGCAGTTGAGCAGCCTTAGCATATATCATTAGCATATTACGCTCTGGTTGGTTGAATGGCTGACCCGTCGACCTGACACTTAGCATATTAGGCTTTTATTATATAGAATAAAGCTCTCGCTGGCACCAATCATACACATGGGTTTCGATCTGTCATTGTCGATCGTGAATCTGGTTGACACCTACTACACAGAAAGGGCGAATAGCAATATTAAAATATTTCTTCTAATTAATTTCCTTTCAATGTGCATGAATTCGTGCACCTGGACACTCGTTTAAAAATGAATGATGACTCGCGCACGCGTGATACATATAAGTTCTTGGAATGGATATTATTGAAATCCCCCGTGAAATGATTTGTAACGGATCTATTATTGAAGCTACCTTTGGAAATAGTATATCTATAGATAATAAAAATATATCTAAGCATGTGATTCTTTGTCCTAAAAATGAGCGTGTTCATAAATTAAATGAAGAAATTTTGGATATACTCGATGGAGATTTTTACACCTATTTGATGATTCCATCGATTCAATGGATGATGCCTAAAAGGAAAATTTTCCCATCGAATTTCTTAATAGTATTATTCCTTCAGGAATGCCGTGTCATAAGTTAAAATTGAAAGTAGACACAATCATTATGCTACTGAGAAATCTTAATAGTAAAGGGGGTGTTTGTAATGGCACTAGATTTATTATCAAAAGATTGCAACCTAACATAAAGCTGAAGTATTAACAGGATCTGCAGAGGGAGAGGCTGTTCTGATCCAAGAATTGATTTGTCCCCGTCTTACACTGGCCTCTCATTTAAATTAATTTGAAGACAGTTTCTCATGATGCTAGCATTTGCGATGACAATTAATAAATCACAAGGACAAACTAGACAGACTAGGAATATTCCTACCTGAACCCGCTTTCACACATGGTCAGTTATATGTTGCTTTCTCTCGAGTTCGAAGAGTGTGTGACATTCAAATTGAAGTTGTAAATACTTGATCACAAGGGAAATTAGTCAAGCACTCTGAAAGTGTTTTTACTCTTAATGTGGTGTACAGGGAGATATTAGAATAAGTTTAATAAATTAATCATTGTTTTTATCAATGTTTTTATATCGTTTTTGTTTTTATATCATCTCTTTGTTATATAATGTTATTGTTTATTAACTTATATGTTATTTTCATATACATTTTACTAATTTTCTTTCATCTCTGACACTTCTATTATAGAGAAAGGGAGAATAGCGATATTAAAATATTTCTTCTAATTAGTTCCCTATCAATGTGCACGAATCCGTGAACCAGACCACTAGCGATCTATAATTCTGTTGTTCTAGTCTTTAAAGCACTTTACTGGTTTGTGTTTTTGTTTTTGTTTTAGATTTTCTTCCATTGAAATGTGATGTATGTGAGCAAGATTTCTGTAAAGATCATTTTACCTATGCTGCACATAAATGTCCCTTTGCCTACAAGAAGGTAATTTATCATACTTTATTAGAAAGATTCTAGTTCTTACTCTTTAAAACTGTGCTGTCCAAGATAGACACCAGCCTCATGTAGCTAATAACTTGGTTAATGTCAGTCTCTCAGTCGCACTGGCCCCGGTCCGGGTGTTGAGTAATCACAGGACAGCGATTGCTGTGCTCTGTTGGGTGGTGTGGACATGGAGCATCTCCGCCATCGCAGGACGTTCCGGGCAGCACTGCCCTCGATGGACTTCTGCAGGTGGCGCCCAGCCTGGAGGCACTGTTTCTGGGCGGCACTGGGACTGCCTCAAGAGCTCTCTCGGCACTCTGCTGCTTCGTCAGCAGGCAGCAGAAATGGGAATGACTTGGCGTCACATGCTTTGATCAGTGCTGGCTGGCGTCTGAGCCTCCAGCGTATTCCAGGTCGCGAGGTGGAGGTGACTCACACACTCATGTTTACAGGCACTGAGGACCAGGCCCGAGTACTCCCTTCATTTGTTGACTTGACCTCACCTGTCCCTAGGGAGGGTCTGCCTTGGAGACCAGTAGTGAAGCTTTATTTCTTAGACTTGCTGGCTGGGGGAGCATTCCTGGGTGACTTTTCAGCTCAGCCCCAGACTGTAGGCCCCCGTGATTCTGGGATTACCTGTCACCTTCCGGGTGTCAGTTGTCACCTCAGTGTTCTCACTGAGCTAAGTTTCCTCAGCTCCTGCCCAGGCTCGGAGGTGGTTTTGACTGTGTGAGGCGTTCAGCTGCTGGGAGCTGTGTTCTCACGGGTTGTTAGGCACCTGGCTGCCTTTCACGCACGGCACCATCTTGCCTTTTTCTCATGTGAGTTTCAATTGCCTGAATGTGGAATGTCATCTTATGTTCATTATTTTAGGATGTTCAGGTCCCAGTGTGCCCGCTTTGTAACCGCCCAATCCCAGTGAAGAAGGGAGAGATACCGGATGTGGTGGTTGGTGAGCACATGGATGGAGATTGTGGAAGCCGTCCTGGGAAGAAGGAGAAGGTGAGGACCGGTTCCCTGTCGCTCTGTGAGTGGGGTTTTCCTTAGGGGAACGGGCCAGTTATCACTCAGAATTCGTCCTGATAGTTTGTGTACAAACTGAAGCTCTAATAAAGTTGGTGTTGTGAGTGGCATAGGCTTTTACAGTCAAATAAACACATTCTCTGAGTATTTGGGTCTATGTTAGGATTTGCTTTCTTTTTTTGTGTGTGAATCCTCACCTGAGGATATTTTTCCCCATTGATTTTTAGAGAGTGTGGAGGGGAGGAAGGGGGCGGAGGGGAGAGAGAAACATTGATGTGAGATGAACACATCGATTGGTTGCCTCCCACATGTGCCCCGATGTCCTGAGATTGAACCTGCAACCCAGCTACGTGCTGTTGATCAAGAGTCAAACTGTGATCCTTTGGTGAGCAGGCCGGTGCTCTAACCACTGAGCCACCGGCCAGCACAGATTTGCTTTCTTTATGAGAACCGAACCGGAACCGAACCGAGAGCCGTTCTGTGAGTGCCTCCTTCCCCCTACGCACCTCCCGGGGAAGTGCAGGAGGAGGAAGCGGAGAGGACCAGTGTGCTCGCTTGGCGGCCAAGCTGTTATCAGGGTGCTTGTGCCCCTGCTAGGGGGCGTGCAGCCGCGCCTCTCACCTCGCAGCCATGTGGTTCGTTTAGGGCAACGGTTTTTTCTCCAGGCGCGCACACTGTTAGATCTCGGGTTCGGCAGGTCTACCCGTGGGTTTGGGCGTCACCTTTTACCACAGTGTGAGCTGAACATGGAGCTCCTGTCCCCATTCTGACTCCCACACATTCTCGCCCCGTCCCCCACCCTCCCAGGAAACTGGCTCTTGTTTAGCTTAAATCTCAGTTTCAGTCATGGGTCCTTATGTGTAGTTACCAACTACCTTAACATGTCACGTTAAATACACAGCAATTACAATTACAGTAAATAAACATAAGGTCCGTTAACTTCTGCCTCCTGTTTCTCCTCGAACCCGAGAGAAGAACATCCCTGTGCCTTCCTGGCCCTCGCCTCTCCCTGCTCTCACTGTGCCCTGCGAGCTCTGCCTCCCAGCCCTCGGGAAGGTCTCCCAAAGCAAAGGCCCACTAAGCGGGGGGCTCCGCCCAGACTTTCCACCTGCGTCCTTCCCTCCGCCTCATGTGGGGGTGGCTCCATGTTCTTCAGGAGCTTTGCTCCTACCTGCTGCCGACATCGGTGTTCTCCGGGGCCCAGCACCTGTGTCCCTGCTGTTTGCACACGCTCAGGTCACTTGAGGCAGCTCACACCTGTCCTTGCAGAGGGCTGCCCCCGGCTGCTGGACACCCCTCTTCACTGACATTCTTTTTTTTTTTTTTAAATATATTTTCTTGATTTTTTACAGAGAGGAAGGGAGAGAGATAGAGAGTTAGAAACATCGATGAGAGAGAAACACCGATCAGCTGCCTCCTGCACACCTACTGGGGATATGCCCACAACCAAGGTACATGCCCTTGACCGGAATCGAACCTGGGACCTTTCAGTCCGCAGGCCGATGCTCTATCCACTGAGCCAAACCGGTTTCAGCAATTCACTGACATTCTTAACCTCCACAGACTCGGAACTGCCTGGGGCTATAGATAGATGGTCCAGCTCCCTTCCCCTGGTGGGGACGCTTCCATGTCTCCTGAGCCCCTGAAGCCAGCAGCCCTCTGAGGGACTGTGCGTGATGTCACATGCTTGGCCTCCTTCCCTCCCATGTCCCCAGTCCCCACTCCCCCGGGTGTGTGTGTGTGTGTGTGTGTGTTTTCCTGAGAATACCTCTAATCACCCTACATGAATCCCCAACTAAATAGCTGCTTTTGTATTTATCACTTAAAACTTTGTCTCCTTAATTAGTAGTTATTGTTTTATAGTAAAGCTAGAGGCCTGGTGCATGAAATTTGTGCACTTAGCGGGGGGGGGGGGGGGGGGGGGGGGCGGTCCCTCAGTCCGGCCTGTGCCCTCTCGCAGTCCGGGAGCCCTCGGGGGATGTCCAACTGACATGGAGGCTGGAGAGGCTCCCGCCACCGCCACTGTGCTCACCAGCCGTGAGCTTGGCTTCTGGCTGAGCGGCGCTTCCTGTGGGAGCACACTGACTACCTGGGGGCAGCTCCTGCATTGAGTATCTACCCCCGGTGGTCAGTGCATGTCATCGATCTGCCGTTCAGTTGATTTGCATATTAGCCTTTTATTATATAGGATGTTTGAATATAACCTTGACCTCTTCATTCCTAGTAACTAAAAACTGTTTCTAGTTCAATGTTAATGGTCTTACTATGGGGCTTGTTAAAAAATTGCTTATGGACGCAATTGAAATACTGAAGTAAATGGTTTTCTCAGGTTTTTACCTTCCGGTGCTCGAAAAAGGGGTGTAAGAAGAAAGAGATGCTGCCAGTGGCTTGTGACCAGTGTCGTGGCAACTTCTGTATTCAACACAGACATCCTCTGGATCATAGCTGCACACGCGGGAGCAGAGCCGTCAGCATCGGGGGGTGAGAAGTCCCAGCCGGGGCGCTGGCCTGACGCCTCCCCTGACGAGGGTAGAGCCAGCTTCCCGCCCACGGAGGGCAGCGAGCAGCCTGGAGCGTTGTTCTCTGTCAAGTGGTGGATGCAGGAGTTTGCATGAATATGATCTTCATTAAAGTTGGATTCTAAATTAAAGTTGGAGTCTAGCTGTGTTGTTTCCTGGGGCGGCCGTAACAAAGAACCACTAACGTGGCTCAAACAACAGGATTCCTCACCTCAGTTCCAGTTCTGGAGGCTGAAGCTGAGATCAGGGTGTCGGGGCTGGTTCCCCTGGAGGTTCTGAGGGGGAGTCTGCCAGCCTCTCCCCTCGCTGCGTGGGCGCTGTCAGTCTTGGCGTCCTTGGCTTGTAGACATCAGCCCGTCTGTCCACGTTCACATGGTGCTCTCCCTGTGCCCAAGTCCCCTTCTTATGAGCCCACCCACTCCCCTGTGACTCATCTTAACCAATGACGTTGCAGCGGCCCTGCATCCAGAAGAGGCCACGTTCTCATGCTCCGAGGGCTAGGACTCAGCCTGCCGTTTGGGGGACACATTGAGCCCACTCACTGGTGTGAACCAGAGGACTTCGCTGGGTCAGTAGAAGCATTTGCCTGAACTTGCTGTGGAATAGGAATGGGAGCTCTTTTTTAGTTGCATTTGCTTGTTACACTCCCGTCTGTGGGCTCAGGGTTGACTCTGCCCTAACTGCCTGTGGCTCCGTGGGAAGCTGGGAAGGAGTTGGCTGACTGTGGGTCTAACCCAGCCATGGGCAAACTAAGGCCCGCGGGCCGGATCCGGCCCGTTTGAAATGAATAAAACTAAAAAAAAAAAAAAGACCGTATCCTTTTATGTAATGATGTTTACTTTGAATTTATATTAGTTCACACAAACACTCCATCCATGCTTTTGTTCCGGCCTCCGGTCCAGTTTAAGAACCCATTGTGGCCCTCGAATCAAAAAGTTTGCCCACCCCTGGTAACCTTTCCGTGCAGATGTCCAGCTGCGAGAGCCTCTGAATCCGAACCGTCGGGCCCTTTGAACACACTGCCACCCCGCTGGCTGGCTCAGCGACTCAGGCGTTAGTCCAGATGGCACGCGTGGGTCTAGTGGCTTTTGGGGGGCGGGGGAGGGGGGCAGGGCCCCAGGTTACAGGTGCAGCTGGTTCCGAGCACCGTGGTCCAGCAGCGACATTGGAGGGTTTCTGCAGCACCATGGTGGGCCGACGTGCTCTGCACCTTAGTTAACGGGGCACGGGTAAGAAGTAAGTCTTCGTTCTCTTTCAGGTCGAAAGCGAGGCGATGACGCCTGGGTCTGCGCCAGCTGCAGAGGCTTGTATCTGTCCCACCGCCCTTGTGGGGAACGTGGGTGCTCGGGCACTTTCATACTCCTCACGGCAAAGGTCTGAAACGAAACTGCCCCAATGAATACCTAAGTCCTTTCCGCGAGATAAGCAAGCCGAGGGCACTCCTACCCTAAGGTGGGTTACATTGCTCCACACCCTCCCTGAAGAGCAAGGGGCCGCGTGTGCCGGTCAGGGCGGCGCTGCCCGAGCTGTTTGTCAGGCCCGACTCTGAAAAAGCTTCACCACCTAAACAGCAGAGAGGTGGTCGCACTTCGGCTTCCTCGTGGGGCTTAGGTAGTGGTGTGGCCGTCAGCTCAGGAAAAGGGGCGGCCCCACCCACCACCCACTCCCCTGAGGTCTGTGACGGCGCTGACCCCAAGCGGGACTGAGACTGGAACCTCAGTGCGTGGCAAGAGAGCTCTCTCCTGGGACCTGGAGTGTTAGGAAGCGGGGGGCAGTGCTGTCCGAGTTAGCCCACTGGTCACCCAGCTGTGCACTCAGACACCCACCGGCCTGGGTTAGCAGATCCACACAGCCACTCCTCTGGGCTCACAGCCCAGAAGGTGAGGAGGAGGGGCTTGTATTCAGTCCGATGTACAAGTGGGTGCTCTTCTCTCGGGGTGTGTTCCAAATGTGTCAGAATCGCCCAGATGCGCTGTTAGAGCAGTGCAGGCCCCACCCCAAGTGTGATTCTGGGGGCCTGGGTGGACCCTGAGAATTTCCACATCCAACAAGTTCCCGGGTGATGCTGCTGCATCGGAGCCGCTGTGGTCACAGTCCATACAGAGCACGTGGAAGGCGCCAGCGCAGCTGGCACTGAGCTCTGGCTCTGTTCACCGTGAGAGCCATTGACTTGATCCAGTTAGGAAAGTTGTAAGTCTGTTGGTAACTTGGGATGTGAACTGTACTTTTTGAACTGTAAGCCATGAAATCTGAATATAGATCAGGTCTTTCTCATGAAAATTTCTGCCCAAGTTGAGAATAAAATGCTGGTTTTGAAAGCAATACCAAAAATTTTCAAAGTAAAATATCTCACTTAAAAACAGCTACATGTTGAAATGTATTTTGAATATGATGGATTGAATGAAATATTAAAGCTTTTTCACTGGTTTCCGTTTTGTTTTTTAACTGGTTACCAATGAGACATTTTAGAAACAGGTGGGTGGCTTGCATTCTGTCTGTTAGAGAATGCTGCTCCTGATCCTCAGACTAAAGGAGAAAACCCACATCTTATCAGGAAGAATCGTCGTCTGCCTCTGGTCTGCTTCTGCCTGCAGGTGGGGATTGGGGTGTCAGTGTCTCGGGAGCTCCAAGCACCGTGTCCTCGTGCAGGTGGCTCCAAGGGTGTGCAAGGCCCGGAGAGCAGGAGCCCCTGCTCCCTGCCCCTCCGCAGCACTGAGCCCTCGCTCTGTTCCTTGCGTCCACAAGTTCTTGTCACTCACAAGTACCAAGGCCCTGGTCTGCCTGCCTTCCCAGCCTCTGTCATGAGCATCCACGTGAGCTAAGGTGCCACTGAGTGGCTCTGGACAGGGCGTGAGGTTGTGTGGGGCGGTGTGCCAAATGGGTAAGCCACATCGCACTGTACACTTCCACAGAGGGCCAGCATTCATCTTTGTCGGAAGCTGGGGGAATCCCTTTAGTGTCAGGAGTCTGCGTGCATTGTTGAGTGAAGCCCGAGCAGTAGGTTGGTGCTCCATCTCTGCCCAGGGCAGGAAGCTATGTTTTTTTCCGGTGGAGTCGTAAAGCCCAGTGGGAGAAGTGTTTTTGTGTGTTGTTTTTTTAAAAATATATTGATTTGAGAGAGGAAGAGAGAGGGAGAGAGAGAAATATCAATGATGAGAGAGAATTATTGATTGGCTGCTTCCTGCATGTCCCCTGTAGGAGATGGAGCCGGCAACCCTGGATATGACCGGAATCAAACCCAGGACCCTCAGTCCACAGGCAACACTATACCCACTGAGCCAAACCAGCTAGGGCCCCGTGGGAGCAGTGTGAATAGCTTTCCTTAGTCATAAAAATTGGACACGTTCATACCTGTGGCCCAGAAATTCTGAGTATGTGCCTTGCAGAGACATACCTGCACATTCCTGTCCAGCTGTCAACGCCCCCCCCTTTGCAGTTCCCACCTCAGCAGTGGGCCACATAAGCGACCTTCCTTTCCTCCCATTCTCAAAGTGTCTGGACTGTTAAATATTTCTAAAAACTGAACGAACGAACGAACGAACGAGGATTTAACTCAGGTATCTACAACCCAGATGTTTAGTTTTACCGGCTTCGATTCAGATACTAATCTGAAGTTACAACACTCTTGCAGATATGGCTCTACTGCATTTGGAAACCTTCGCACACGTGTAATGTTGGTGACATTTAAACATTATACAGTTTAAATTACAGCATTTACAATTTATATACATTTATAATGTCTGAGACAAATCCCCGTGGACCACAACAGGCGTCGTTCATTCATTTAAGTCCAAGGGACCCAGCACCCGGCCGCCCCCAGCCCCAGAGCCGCCGAGCCCCAGGCCAGAAGCCGCGGAGCGGGGCCCAAACCCACTGCCGCACACGGGGAGGGAGGGGTTGCCTGGCAACTGGCGGCTCCCAGCGACTTGCGGCGTCCGGAGATGACGCTACCGGCCCGCGCCCAGCCCCGCCCCCTGGCGGCCGCCGCTCGCTATTGGTCGGCCAAGAGACGGAGGCGGGTCTCGTCCAATGGGCGGCGCCGCTCCGGAGGGCGGGACGGCGTTACCTGGGCGCTGGGTCTGCCGGAAGCCGGCGTCGGCGGCCACGCGCAGGTAGGCGAGCGCGGCGGAGTCTCCGAGTCGGGGTGGCCGCCGCGTGGGGGCGCGGGCCGGGATTGGGGCTGCGGGGGCGGCGGGAGAGCCAGGCGCGGGGCCTCGGCGGCCTCGGGGCGGCCCTGCGGACCGCGGACACTGAGCCCCCGCCGCCTCGGACTTTCTGTCACGGCGCCTCTCGGGGCTCCCACCGGGGGGACGGCCCGGTGCCCTTGCCGGCCGGGGCCGGGGGTCGGAGAGGCCGGAGCACCTGGGACACAGCGCGCGGCGGTGGCGGAGCGCCCGGGGCAGCGCGCGGGCGGGGAGGACGCCGCCTTCTCCTCGTGCGGCGGGAGCCGGGGGTCTTCCCGCGAGGGAGGCGGAACCTGACCCCGCGGTGAGTGACGCACTGGCGCCGGGGGCCCTGCCCGTAAGGGTGTAGGGTCGCTGGAGATGGTGGCATTTTTAAAAAATGTATTTAGTTGACTTCATAGAGGAGGGGAGAGAGAGACAGAAACACCAGTGAGAGAAAAACACGCCCCCCACTGGGGTCCAGCGCAACCGCGCACGTGCCCTGACCAGGAATCGAACCCGTGACCTCCTGGTTCCCAGGTGGAGGCTCAGCCCCTGAGCACACCGGCCGGGCTCGGGCATCCTTTCAGCGGTTCTCAACCTTCCTGACGCCGCGACCCTTTAGGACCGCTCCTCATGCGGTGGTGACCCCAGTGTCATTGTCACAAATTGGACATCATTAAAGCACAGTGATTCATCACAAGACAATATGTATTTATCTGTGTGTTTTCCGATGGTCTTAGGCGACCCCTGTGAAAGGGTCGCGACCCCCAGGTTGAGAACCGCTGCTTAGGTCCTCCTGAAGTTTGGGAGGATCGGGGTCGCTCTCAGGCTGCGGCGGAGCTGTTAGGAGCTGCGTGTGTGTCTTGTTCAGGTCTTGCCGCCGGCGGAGGTGGAGGTCGGCGGTCGGAGGTCGGTGGAGAGAGGCTCTGTTAGCACCTGGGCGTCGCCGGGGACGCGAGGAGAGAGCGCTTCTGGTGCCGGTTCGGGCGGGTGCGGGTGGGCCGCTCCGGAGAAGGAAGCAAACGCGAGAGCCGGCTGAGGTGTGGGGCCTGGTGGTGGTTGACTCGTGGGCAGGGGAGGAAGAGGGTGCAGGAGGCGGGGTGGGCCCCAGCACCCGAGAGCAGCATTTGGCCTCGTGGGAGCCTGCAGTTTCCATGGCAACGGGCGAAGGACAGGTCCCAGGACCTAGGAGCTTGTGGCAGTCGGTGATGGGGAGTTAAGGCCTTCCGCTGAGAAGGGGGGCGGGGGGGGGGGCGCGACTTTGGAGCTGGAGAGGTCAGGAGAGGCCGAGCAGGCCCTGGTCCTGGCCAGTGGCTGCAGTTGGGAGAAGCGGGGGAATTCCTGGGTGGGGCTGGGGAGACCCGCCAGCCTGGTCCTGGGGGCCTCCAGCCGCTGGCGCAGGTCGCGGAGTCGGGGTTTTGCCAGAGAAGGAGCTGAGTGCCCGCGAGGGCGAGATTGTAACGATGGACGGGGGCCTGCGGCTGTGGAAGTGGAATGAAGGGGGCGAGGAGGCTTGCAGAGGGTGAGCTGGAAAGAGCGAGAGATGGGGGTGGACTTGGTGGGTGGGGTGCTTGTCATCACAGGGTTTAGAGCTTGGCTGGGAGGGGAGCAGAAGGGCAGACGGGGAGGCCGTGCGTGTAGGTGGGCAAGTCCGAACTGGAATAGTCCTGCATCCAAGTGGGCAGAGCACAGCCACCGCCCTGGGCGCGGGACCTGGGGCTCCGCTCACTGGCCCCTGGGACTGGCCCCCTAGACCTAGAGGACGGTGGGGCCCAGACCCTCCCTCAGGGCCTCTGCCCTGGGAGTTGGGAGGTGCCCTTCCCGTTACGAAGCGGCTGACCGGTTCCTGTCCCACCGGCCGTGAGAGGGAGCTCTGGTTCCTCGGCGTCCTCCGCGTCTGACTAGCCCGCCCAGCGACTCACGGGCCTGGCCTGTGATTGGCATTTCCCCAATGACAGTGATGTTGAGCATCGTTCGTGTGCTTACTGGCCATTTGTGAAGCTTAGGGAAATGTTATATTCACATCTCTTTGCCTGTTTCTAAATAAGACTATTTGTCTTTGTCCTTTTTTTTTTCTTTTTTTTTTTTTCTGAGTTGCAAGAGTTCTGACACCTTCTGGGTACAAGTCTCCGGTCAGATGTGAGCCTTGCGTGCATTTTCTCCCATTCCGTCTTGTGTCATTTGCAGCACAAACCTTTTTAATTCTGACCGGTCACTTACCTGTGTTTTTCCTTTTGGTGTCGTATCTAAGAAGCTGCTGTCAAGGCCATGAAGTGCTGCTCCTGGGTTTTCTTTTTAGACTTTGGTTGTTTGGCTCTCACGTTTAGGTTTTTACCCTTTTTGAGTGAGCTCTGTGGGGTGTGAGGGAGGGCCCTACTCCGTCCGGTGCCCGTGGACGTCCAGCTGTCCCAGCTCCACTGTGGAAGAGGCTGCTCTTTCCCATCGAATGGTCTCAGCCCCTTGTCGATGGCGCCTTAACTATCGGTGGAAGGAAGTGGAGTTTTCTATACAAACATTGTCTCAGATTCATGAGTTGCCATCTCTTGGAACTATTAAAAGAAACCTTTTTATAATGTGGAAGCCTTTTCCCCCTTTTAGCAAACAGACTTGGTGGTTAAACTTTTTAATGATAACTTACAGAATGAATATAGATTTAACTTAACTTTTATGGTAACTGTTATGTAAATATTTGCTAAACCAGTGGTTCTCAACCTTCTGGCCCTTTAAATACAGTTCCTCATGTTGTGACCCAACCATAACATTATTTTCGTTGCTACTTCATAACTGTAATGTTGCTACTGTTATGAATCGTAATGTAAATATCTGATATGCAGGATGGTCTTAGGCGACCCCTGTGAAAGGGTCGTTCGACCCCCAAAGGGGTCTTGACCCACAGGTTGAGAACCGCTGTGCTAAACTTTTCCTATTTCTTCAACAAGGTAATTGGCTGGCAGAGTTCTTTGTCTTTTCAAAGCCCCTTTGTCAACAGTCTCGTATTCTTTCCAGATTTCTTATCACAGTGCTAATTATGCTTTTCAAGTATAGAGCCTTGAGAAAAGCAAGATAAAACTGAGCTGTAAAAAAATAGTTCCTGGTAACCCCACCCCTTAGGCAAAGGCTTTGTTGATGTCCACAGGCATTTTCATGGCCAGGGGAATATATATACACACACGGAGCTTTCTCTGTTGTTATGTCAGCATTTTCTTAAAAACAAAATTGGACAGTGGTACTACACATAGTGTTCTACATTTTCATCCTATATCTGTAATGCGTTCTCATTTACTGTGATTTTTAAAAGATGTTTTTATTGATTTCAGAGAGAGGAAGAGAGATAGAAATATCCTTGATGAGAGAGAACCATTGATTGGCTGCCTGCTGCCCTACCTGCCGGTCGACGCTCACCCACTGAGCCACACGGCCAGGGTGTTGTGATTTTTGAATGGATTCCGTTGCACTGGTTGATCCTGATTGACTTATTCAGTCCTGTGTTGCTCTGTGATGGGGTTATTGCCACTAAGGAGGAAGTGCCGGGAAATGCACGCGTGTGTCTGCAGGCTGGTCACCATGTGGTCGCAGCTCTAGGGGCGCCTGTCCACGTGGCAGCGTCTGGGCAAAATGCTCCTGTTTTCAGCTCCTTTTTAGGCTCCACCCAAAGGGGCCGGAAGCCGGTGGGGGGAGGCCTTCTTCCTGCTCTGGTTGCCCCCCCCCCCGCCCCAGCAGCTGGAGTTGGTTCCGTTCCTGCTTCTCCTTCCGAAAATCAGCCTGGTCCCTTCATACGTCCCCACTCAGAGGTCCCGAGCCTCCGACGTGCCTCTAGGGTCCGGGCCTCCACCCTTCCTCTGGGTTCCCCAGGCCGTGGCCCCACGAAGGCACCGGGATTAGAACCCGTGGGCTTTTCTCTGTTCTTGCGGGTGGAGCTCGGTCCTGTGGAGCTGGAGAAAGCAGACGCACCGGCTCCCATGCAGCCCTCGCCACATGTCAGCCCTTATTGGCCCAGGCGCTCCTGCTTCCTCGCGCCAAGGAGCCATCGCCACGTGTGAGCAGCCCAGTGCTCTGGTGACAGCATGAATGTGGCCCCTGGTGCGAGTCAGTGTAATAGCAGGAAATAAAAATAACCCCAAATGGTCAATAATCGGGGAATAGACACATTTTTGTAATTTGCACTTTTGGAAAATTTTGATTGTCATTAAAGTGACATTTCTCTTGCCCTAGCTGGTTTCCTGAGTGGTTAGAGCAGCGGCCCTTGGACTGAGGGTCACAGGCTTGATTCTGGTCAAGAGCCTCGGTCCCAGGCTTGATCTCCGGCCCCGTCGAGGTGCATGCGGGAGGCAACCAGTCGATGTGTTGGGCCTTTTCTCTTAATGTTAGAAAGCTTCGTGTTCGTGTTTAGTTAGAAATACAGAATCTAGCCCAGCCCACATGGCTCGGTTGGTTGAGCATCATCCCATGCGCCAGGAGGTCGCGGTTCCATTCCCGGTCAGGGCACATGCCGGGATGGCAGCTCGGCGTGCAGGAGGCAGCCTGTGGATGCTTCTCATTGCTTCCATCTCTCCCTCTCCCTTCCTCTCTGAGAAGTCAATTAAAAAAACACAAACATACAAAAAAAGAAATACAGAATATATACAGGGTGGGGAAATTAGATTTACAGCTGTGAGTAAGCGAAACAGTTTATTCTTGTGTTATTATTTAGTAATTATTGTATCGTTTTTCATACGAAGAACTGTAAACCTACTCTTGCCGACCCTGCCTGTTAAAACCTCAGAAAAGAGAAAGGCATCCACCAAACCAGGGGTCCTCACACTACGGCCCGCGGGCCACATGCAGATACAAATATTGTATTTGTTCCCGTTTTGTTTTTTTACTTTAAAATAAGATATGTGCAGTGTGCATAGGAATTTGTTCATAGTTTTTTTTTAAACTATAGTCCGGCCCTCCAACGGTCTGAGGGACAGTGAACTGGCCCCCTGTTTAAAAAGTCTGAGGACCCTGCACCAGATGGTTGGGTTGGTTGTCGGAGGCCTCCTGTCACGTTTACACGTGCTCCGTGCTCCCTGAAACACCTTTGTGCTTCACATGGGAGCACGTACAAGCATGGTCCTTCCCGTCTGCTTTCCTGGGGCAGGATGGCCGCGCCGAAGAGGAAGGCTCCCGGGACGCCTGGCGCGCCAGAGAAGAAGAACAGGAAGTTGAAGAAGGCGCCGGCAGCAGAAAAACCGCCGGCAGCAAAGAAACCTCCGGCACCCGCAGCCCCGCAAGGCTCCACGGAAGCCCGTCCTGAGGTAGGTGCAGCTCACGCGGCCTCACCGTGGCCTAACCTGGAGGGACAGGTCGGGCCGTGCTGCTGGCGTCTGGGGGTGGCGTGGAGGGTGGCACTGGGTACGTGTGGGCATGTCCAGGGTCCTCCGGACGCACTTCGGACAGACAGGAATGTCATCACTCTTAGGTGGGAACACCGTGACTGTCCTTCAGCCACCAGATCTGTGTTTCCAGGGGATTTTGATGGCTCCACCGAGGCGCCAGGTGGTGAGGGCTGGAGCGGGGCCTTTGGGCTGTGCACAGGGACCAGGGTGGCCCGGCGGCCAGGGAACCTGTGTGTAGGAACTCGCGTCTAAAAGTGTCTCATCTTAGTGGAGTGTAATCCCGCCGCAGAGAACGTGTACCGTGCCTGTTACCGCCACGTTCTGAGTGAGATGTTGCTCCTGGTGTGGGGTGGTCAGAGCAGCGGGAGATGCAGAATCAGTCACGTGAAGGCAGGTTTGCTGACGGAGTCACGCCGTGCCGTGGAGGGTGGCGGGTAACCTCACGCGAGCCGGTGCAGCGCCGTATGGTCCCGCCTCGTGTCAGTGATCTGATCCCACGAACTGAACAGCTGGGCGCTCTGGCGTGGCCGCGGGCTGCTCCCTAACTCCTGGCCGGCAGGTTGACCCATAGAGACCTGCCGTCACACAGCTGGCTAGGCCGTCTCCAGCTCCCTCGGAAGGAAGGCTGGGAAACCCTCGGCTGGGCTGCGGGGCTCGTTGCTGGCGGCATGTTTGTTCCCTTCCGCACCGTGTTTCAGACCAGCCAGTGGCTGTGCGCCAGAGGGCTCCTGCCCCAGGGCAGGTGACAGGTAGCCTTTGCTCAGGACATGGGGGAAGGTTGTCGTGCAGGGGGACGAGGGGCAGGAGAGCAGGCCCTCGGAGCCACTTAGAGCAGATGTCAGCACGAGTGTGTGTGGCATGTGGGCCCGGGAATGGGTTCCCCGGGGCCACCGTGGGAGTCTAGAGGTGCTCAGGGTCTGATGCCTGGGGTCGGGTCACTCCAGGACTCCATCCGGTCGGCAGCTCTGCTCTCAGGAGGCAGCGTGCACCGGTTTGGCCGACCAGCTGGGCAGCAGAGGAGGGCGGGGTATGTGAAAGAAGGTGCCTGGCTTAGCTGGGCTGTGGGGCAAGAGGCCAGGCCAGCACCCAGGACCCCCACTTGTCCTGCGTACCCTGAGGACCTACAAGGTGTGGGGATGCACGGAGCCCAGGCAGCTCTCCTCCTGCTCCGACGGCCCCTGGGTCAAGGGCCCCTGCTTTTGTGGCCACCTGCCTGGCTGTGGGTGCAGCCACCCCAAGGCCCTGGGCCTGCTGGCTCGCTCTTCTCCCCTCTCCACCCAGGGTCCCGGGTCCCGGGTCCCAGGTCCCAGATGGAAACTGCTTCCTACATCCACTCAGGCTCCGTGGCCAGCACCCCGTTCTCACAGAGCCTCGGTCACTCCTGTGGCTTTCGTGGACTGTTTCTGTGACACTGTCCTGCTTTCTGGGCCCTCCTGTTGCTTTAAGTGAACTAACTGCACACGCCGCCTTGCGATGGAGTTTTGTCATAAGAGTCTCAGCTTCCCTTGTCTCTGCAGGACCACGCGCGGCTTTATGGTAAATAGGGCCCGCGTTACAATTTCGCGGGGGGGGGGGGGGGGGGCCTCTTTTTGTTAAAAGTGATTGTCTTTCGTTATTGAAGTTCATGTTGGTTAAGAGAAATCTGGGAAGCGAAGGAGAAAAGCAAGCCTGTGGTGGGTTTCTCCCGTGTCCTGTGGCGCCCAGGTGTGCGCTGGTCTGCCTCTCAGGGGCAGGCCCTGGCGGTCCCGGCCTTCGGTTCAGTGTCCGCCAGGTGCCAAGGGTCCAGCACAGGAGGCGGCCTGTGGGAGAGAGCGAGCCAGCTGACAGCCCCGGAGGCCCCCCCGAGGCCTGTGTAGCCCCACCTGGCCAGCGGGGCGCAGGGGCTGCTGGTTCCCCCCACAGGTGCTGGGGCCCAGCGGGTCCGGCACTTGGAGGGTTTCAGTGCGTCTCAGCGAGTCGGGTCGGCTGGGGCTTGTGTCCTCAGGACCCTTCTTGTCTTGTGAGGCCAGTCTCCCAGGAGGTGGAGTCGCTGTCCCGAGAACACTCCCTGCTCCGCTGACAGCAGTGCCTCTCCGCTCGCGCTGCTTCTCGTGGGAAGGAGGGAAGAGGGGCCGGCGTTGCTGAGGGACAGCGCTGACCGTCACACCTGAGTTTACGGAGGGTGGCCGCCTGGCCGGGGAGCGCCTCCCGGCACTGGGAGCTTGTGGAAAAGTACCGTGCCCCTCCCGCCCCCGTCCTGGAAGAACCTCTGGAATCCAGTGGAGAAGGGAGACGCCTCTGTCCCCAGGGGCCACTGTGTGGTCCTCCCGGAAATGTCTGTCTGGGCGGCCTGCGCGTCCCCATGTGGTCACTTCCCACAGCACCAGCGCCCTGGACCTGTGCCAGGATGGCTGAAGTAGCCCAAGCGTTGGTAGTTCATTGCCCCTGGGGGTGTCCCCAAGCTCGGCCCTCCCCAGCTCGGCCGCAGGCTGTGGTCTGCTCATCTGACTGGTCCAGCTTCCTCCAGGGTCCCTGCTGGCGCCCCTGTGCTGCTCCGTCCGTGAGGGCCTCTGCTCACTTCTCGCTTCTGGGTTTGCTCAGCTCACTGGCCATTAACCTGCACTGGCCCTTGTGAGCCTGGACTAGGGAGAGGTGGGTGCTCTGTGGAGGCCTCAGCGTCGCCGTGGTAACCGTCTTGCAGAGGACCTGAGAGCGAGGGCCTTTGGATGGGCCTCCAGGCCCCTGAGCTGATGCTCTCCAGCAGGCCTCAGCGTGCACCCTGCCCTCCCTCCCCTTCCCACAGCTGCTTTTTTTTTTTTTAAGTATGTTTTTATTGATTTCAGAGGTCGAAGAAGGGAGAGGGATAGAGAGATAGAAACATTGCTGAGAGAGTGATCAATCGGCTGCCTCCTGCACGCCCTTACTGGGGATGGAGCCCACAACCCAGGCATGTGCCCTGACCCAGAATTCAACCAGTAGCCTCTTGGTTCATGGGTCAACGCTAACCACTGAGCCACGCCGGCCGGGCCTCAGAGCTTCTTGAACCTTCCTCGTGAGCCTGCACTTAGGGGCAGGACAGAACCGGTCTCTTCCTTGAATGAAAGGGTTGCGAGGAGCAAATGTTCCATGAACAGGGTTGAGACGGGCTGCTGGCTCGGGTGCGTTTGGGGTTGGGAGGGGTGGGCTGGTGCGGGTTGGCCTCCTTCCCCTGCTCCTCTCCCTGAGCACTTGTGTAGCCTGTCTGTTCTGCCCCCGAGGGAGACAGCGCAGCGCCTGTCACCCTCGAGCCGGTCAAGCGTCTGCGCTTGGTGGTCAGCCGGCCGAGCACCCCTCTGCTGCTGTGAGCAGCCTCGCCGCCTGGAGACAGAGCGGCCGCAGGGCTCCTCTCGCTGCTCTCGGTCTGGGAATCCCTGGTGTCTGCAAAGCACTCGCTCTTCCCCTTACAAAGGCACCTGAATGCTGGCTTCTCCACGCCCCTGATGCCAAGGGCCCAGGTGCCGGTGCCGGCTTCTCGGAGGCTGGGTCGCCTGCACAGTCACCTGTCCGGCCGGTGACAGAGGGGACTCCAGTTTCCTGGCTCCGGTTACCTGGGGAGCACAGGAGGAGACACCTGCCCGGCCTGGTCCCGCAGAGCACGGCTGGGAACTGTCGGCGGTGGCGCGGCCGCGTGGGGCCGCTTTGCCCAGCACCACATAAGGAAGCACCGTGCTCTGGCGTGGCTCTCAACTGAGTGTGACGGGGAGGGGAGAGGCCCGAGGGGCGGGCCAGGCTGTCCGTCCTGCGCGTGGATGAGTCTGGCCCACAGTGACAGGTAACTTGGAAGGACAGTAGCCCCTCTTTCCCTTCAGAATGTGATGGGCGCTCGCCAGAGCCCGTTGGTCCCCATGCTCCCAGGGTGGTCTCCACGGGCATGGCTGAAACGGGACCAAAGGGTCGGACGGCGTTTGTAATCTTGGAAACCCAGCCAGTTACGTGGGCATGAGCTGCAGGCTCTTTCAAAGCAGCCAAGAGGCCATGGACTCTGCGGCCGGAGCATCTGCCCGAGCCAGCAGACCTCAGACCAGTGGTATTCGCCGCAAGAAACGTTTCTGGTCTGGCAGTGGGCTCTTTGTCCTCAAGGGGTGGGGCTGCTAATCTGGCCCAGCAGCTCCCTGGGAGCCTGGACTGTTTTCCTTCGCAGAATTTCCTCTCTCCCATTGTTTTTGTTTTCTACTCTGTGCCTACTGAGCACTGGGCTGCCAGGCCTGGAATTGTAACTGACAGACTTGGGCTGGGCAGGCACCAGGGACAGGGAGCCAAGTCCATAGACCAGGGTCAGTGACTTCCCTGCGGTTGCAGCAGGTGCCCCTGGAAACAGTGTCCGTGTGGCACTGCCTAACTGTCCGTCCCTGGGATGTGCACCTAGAAGGATGGCAGGGCAGGGTCTGCACCCCGAGTCTGAGGAATCTGATGCCTGACCCCCCAGGGGCCCCGCTCCACACTCCCCCCCCCCCCCCTTCCTCCAAGGCAGCTGGGACTGGCTGTGCTGACCTGGTGAGTGAAGGGCGGGCCTGTGTAGTTCACACTTCAGAGCTCACTGGTGAAGCAGTTTTCAGCTATTTGTTAATGAGGCCCGGGGCATGGATTCATGCACATCGAAAGGACATTAATTAGAAGAAATATTGAAACTTCACTCTCCGCCCTTTATAATAGAAGTGTCAACCACATTCACGATCGACAATGACAGATGGAAACGCACACACACACGTGCGATTGGCGCCAGCGAGAGCTTTATGTGCATGCACGAGTCAACTTAGCCTTTTATAGAACAAACTTGCTTAATTAGACCTGCTTTCTGACGTAGCTAAACTTTTTCATGCCCAGTGAAGTACCCCAACTTCTCTTTCAGGTAATTGTCAGCAACACAGCAGTAAACATCAACGCAAAGCAGATTATTATTGTAGATCACGCAGGGAGAACCAAGGGTAAAATATTTAACTGCAGCCGCGTCTGACTATATTCCGTGCAGTGAGAAAACCTGAAGTCATTGTCAAGGTCCACCATTTTTTACTTCTGTTCAGTCAGGTCAAGTTTCTAAACTTTCTAAATCTGTTTTCTGGCTAGTGAAAAGAAAATAGGATTCCACTGCGTCTCCTATCTGCCTACTCCAGGACTCTGTGAGGATCAAATGATTGTTAAAGTGTAAAATGTTTCCACCTGGCTGTAAAGCAAGTCATGTTCCTGGGCTGAAGAAACACCAAGAAGGCTAGTCACTAGGGAGAGGCGGCCGGGCGTTGCTACGTGACGTCATTACCCAGACAGACACTTGGCACATGAGCCTTTTATATATATGGACAGATTGCCATTGTCTTTCTCCATGAGTTTCCTTTTCACATCTTTTGCCTACTTTTCTGTTGAGTTACCTTTTTTAAAAAAAGATTTTTTTGTGTATATATTATGCATACTTTCTCCCAATTTGTTTCATGGTTTTTGATGATAATATTCTTCTTAGGAACTTTTTATGACAGGTGAATTTTAAATTTTAAATTTGATTTTTTTATTGAGGTTTAATTGACATAACATTAGTTTCAGGTATACAACATAATGATTATTAAGAAGTCTTCTAGTTAATTATAAACACTTTTCTTACATGTTTTTCTCTGAATTTTTTTTTTTTTTATTGATTTCAGAGAGGAAGGGAGAGGGGGAGAGAGATAGAAACATCAACGATGAGAGGAAATCATTGATCGGCTTGCTTCCTGCATGCCCCCTAACTGGGGATCGAGCCTGCAACCGAGGCATGTGACCTTGACCGGAATTGAACCCAGGACCCTTCAATCCGCAGGCCAACGCTCTATCCACTGAGCCAAACCAGCTAGGGCTGAATTTGATTTTTATGTTTTGTTTTTTAAACTAATTGAAATTTATATTTGTGTCTTATGTGAGGTGGGAATCTGACTTTATTTTTTTCTCAGAGAAAGATGCAGTTGTGCCCTATCATTTGGTGCATACTATGTCCTTTTTAAACATGTTAACCCCCTCTAAACTCTTGAACTTGCATCTCATCCCAGCAATTGGTCTATTCTTCTGTTCAGTGCTTGGAACTTGTTCTTAGATCAGGGGGCATGGGACATGGTGCAGAGTTCAGAAGGAATGAAGGATGCTGGCAAGATGCCCCCCATATACACGCCCCCCGCCCCAAGCCGAGCTCATGCCCCAGGCACCTGCAGCTGCCCTGGGCGGAGTGCCCCTGCCAGGCGCTGGGCGCCAGCTCTGCTACCCTCAGTTTGGGCCTGAAATTCCCTACTCTTTTGTCGGCCCTTTGATGCTTTATGAAAATAGTTGTTTTTTACATTTTGGTCAGTGTTTTTGGTCCCCATCCCTCCCCCGCTCCTCAGAGCTGGTCTAAATCAAATCGGGGTTTGGTACATTTCTTCCCTCGGGGCCAGCTGTGAAGTGCCTCAGGCTTGGGGGCCGTCTGCCACACCGTCAGTGCTGCCAGGCGTGCGTAAATGAGCGGCAGGGCTGGGCCCAAGTCTAGGTTATTTGCCAAAGCGAGCTGGCCCCGGGGCTGTGGTTTGCACTGTCCTGGGCTCCATGATGGAGCCACCAAAGTGGGAAGGCATTTCCTGGTCACAGCTGTGACGGGGTGGCCTCCAGCCGGCTGCCTCCCATGTCTGAGGGGTCCCTGCTGCAGAGCAGCCCTCCCTGGCCTCGTGCCCCCCGCTCCGGGTCTCCTGCTGGAAGGAGGCTGGGATGCACTTGAGGTGGGGGACCCTGAGGCCTTGGCTGTGGGCACTCTGAGGGAGGTGGCATCGCTGTGGTGGGACAGGTGGCCGTGGCACCGCACACAGGGCTAATGCGGGAGAGAACACGGCGTCTGCGAGCTGCAGGCGAACGTTTGGGTTGTAAATTCGTCTCTGCATAGAGGGGAAGTTCAGCCACCAGAACTGTGCTCATGGACACTTGTTGCTGAGAGGACACCTGTTCCCTCTCTTGGGACACAGGTCCTGACAGTTGCGAGCCGGAGTGTGGAGCCTCAGCCCCAGCTCCTCCGTCTCATGGGAGGTACTGACCACATTCCTGGCTGCAGCTGCCAGGACTCGCAAGGACAAGCCCCCGGGACATGGAAACCCTGGCTGGAACCCCCGATGGAGCCTTGTCCAGGGTTTTAAAGGCTGGGGCTCAGGGCACTTGGCTCTGCCGGGCGACGCGGAGCTGCCCTCAGGTGGGAGCTGCCGCCGTCTTCAGTGCTCGACGCTGCGCCGTCCTGTCCAGCGGGCTCTGCACTCCGTGCTTCGGGGTCCGAGCTGGGCGCGGTGATCAACCACAGAGGGAGGTGCAGCTGCCAGCGAGGGCCTCTCAGAACCCGAGCCTCTGTGCGAGAGGGACATGCTCAGCTGGGACGGGGTGGGGGCGTGTTTCTGGGGTGCACTGGACGGGTTCGGGGGGGTGAAGTGAGAGACTTCTGAGGCTCCTCCCAGCACTCCAAGCCCCCCATCCTCTGGGGTCCCTGGTCCCATCTGTGTTCTGAATGGAAGGGGGGGCAGCTAAGTGTGGGGCCTGCTGGGAGGGAGTGTCTTCTGCCGGAGGGAGCCCCTGGCGGGTGGGCGAGGTGCGCTCCCAGCGCAGGAGCGAACAAGTCACCTGTGACGGCGCTCACACAGGCCACAGGGCTGTGCCATGGGGTGCCCGGTGTTACGTTTTCTTAACGAAAACTTACTTTTGAAATTATTGTGGATACGTAGTAAGTTGCAGGTCCCTGTGCCCTTTGCCCTGTTCCCCCATTGATGACAGACTGTGGCAGCAAAACCAGGCAGTGGACATGGTGCCACCCAGACTCCTTCAGGCTCCACGCGTGGTGCGTGTGCGTGTGCTCGTGTGGGGGGGTCCTCGTGGGTGTTCTGTGCATCCATCACAGGTGGGTGTCTAACCCTTGCGGACGGCCAGGGCACAGAGTGCTCCGTCACCCACGCCCCCCCGTGCCCCGTTACGGCTCCTCGCCCGGGACCAGGGCACGATGCTGTTCCCGGGGCCTTGCTTCTTCGAGGGCACGTTTCCTCTCAGAGGGCACCGTGTGGCTCCTGGGGGGGTGGGGGTTGGCACATGCGTGTGTCGTTCCTGGAGAAACTGCCACCTGCTTTCCTGAGCGGCTGCTGTTCCTAAGCCTCCCCACCGTCACCGAGACCCAGCACCCGAGTCGCCACAGTGCGCGGCACGTCCCTGCTGGCGCTTCAGGCCTCGGTCCGGCACTTCCGCTGGGGAGAGGACAGCCCCTTGTCGGGGGCCAGGACCACGGGCAGCACTGGCTTCCGCGTGGCAATGTGGGCGTGGCTTCAGTGACTAGAAACTGCCGGGCGGCTGGTATGGGGGGTTTTCTGGCTTCGTGGCGGGCGGGGTGTCCTGCTGGGTCGCCCTTTGCCGTGCCTTGGTCTGCCTTGCCTGTGTGTGATGTCCTTGTCTTTCTCCGGGAGCTCTTTGGGCATCGTTTGGAGCAGAGGGGGGCTGGGGCTACAGTCTGTGGTCGGCTTGCAGGCTGGCCCGAGCGGGTGCCTCAGACTAGACCGGCTCCGGGCTCATTGTTGAGCCGCAAGAACCGCCCAAGAGTTGGGAGCTGAGCAGCTTTCCCGCCGGCCGCGGAGATGCAGCCTCCCCATCGCATGCCCATCGGCCGCATCGTCCCGGCTCCGACGGCCCTGCGGCAGCCAGGGAGCATCTGTGAGCCCTGCTTCCTGTGTCAGCACAAAATAGCTCAGCCAACTGTGACTTTAGAAAGCAGTGTTATTATTTCCTCTGATCAGACATGACCGTGTTAAAGGGGAGTGAGAGAAAAGACAGGGAACATGGGAGGGGGGGACCAGAATCGGGTTCTACCTGCAGGGCACCGCGGGGCCGGGAGCCGCAGTGTCTCACCGCGGAGCGGAGCGCTCCCTCTGCTGCGCCTTCCTCGCACCCGCACCCAGGCCTGTGGGACCGGGAAAGGGCGGCTCGCGGGGTTTCAGCTGCCACCTCACTGATGCTGTGACCGTACTGCCGCGCGCCGGCCGTCTGCCGGCCGTGTGGCCGCTGTGTTTCTCACCATCCAGTGCAGCATTTGTCTTCTTGCACAGCTTTCTTCATGAAGCACAGATTCCCCCGTCGGTTGTTGTTTATGGCTTTTGCCTAAACAAACAGCCCCTCCGCCTGCCCTCCCGCCTCCCAATGTGGATGAGAAAATGCCGCCCCGGGCAGACATAGCAGGACTCTGGGGGCGGGTGTGTGTGAAAGCGTCTCCCACAGGAACCAAGGCCCATGGTCACCGCGCGTGGGTGCTTGTGCGTAACGTGGAACTCAGCTTGATTGTCGGCAGGTCTTGGCGGGGAGAACGTGCCCTGGTGAAACCACAGCGCAGGGTTCACGAGGGGCTCGCTGTGCGCCCGGGCGGGTGTCCGGCTCAGCACGGTTGGCTCTCCGCGCTCACACGTGATCCTGAGGTCACAAGACTCACTGGTTAGTCCTTTTGCCATTTTTGAGATTGAACTGAGTCTAGGTGGCCTGTCCATCTGCAGTGCTCCCAGAGGCTGGGGTGGTGGCTCCCGTGTCCCCGACAGCCTCCACGGCTGTGGCAGAGCCGCAGGCCCCTGGCCGGAGCGAGTCTGCTTTCTCGGCTTTAGGAGTCCTGAGATGGTTGGTCGTGGTGTGGAGGGTGTCCCTGGGGCCTGTGAGAGCCGGGGGTTTGTGCCCTGGGGTGCCCAGAGCTGCTCTGGATGGGTGCTCGTGCTCCCGTCGGGCAAGGGCGCGCAGTGCGTCTGCGGCTCGTCTCCACGGAGCCTGGGCGGGTGGTTGCTGGTGCAGGAGCGACACCACACATGCTGGGGGAGGGGGGGGCGGGGGGGGGGGGTTCCTTCACGGTGACGCGCACTCAGCTCAGCAGCAGCGTCCCCGCCTCGCCCACAGCGGACTCGGGAGCTCCGGTTCAGGATCCAAGATGCAGATGGGGCCGAGGCAGCTGCTGGCTCAGCTCCGGATTATTCTTGTGGTGGAATGACGAGCTTTCCCAGGCGCCGTCGCCACAGCTGGGAAAACAGTGGCGGCTCTGCAGCAGTTTCCCAGGCACAGAGCTCGCCTCCTGCTGCTCGAGCATAAACATGTCCAGTTTAGCTCTCGTCCTGTGGGCGGTGTCGGGGCCGCGGCCCTGCGCGTCTGCTCGGCCCCCTCTGCCTGCACCTGGAGCAGCCAGGATGGCGTCGGAGCGCCCGCAGCAGAGGCCCGGCTCGTGTGTGTGCTCAGACATAACACCCTTGGAGCTAAAATCGCCACGGGGTTCAGTGTGACAGCGCTGCCATCTGCACCTCGCAAGGCGCCACCTAGAACCAGGAGGTTGGGCGGCGAGGCCGCTGTTCCGGGCAGGGCCTGCACTGACTGCGGGCACTGGCCGTGACCAGGGATGTGGCAAGTGCCCCCCACCCCAGGGCACAGGGCTCCTGTACCAGGTGGCTCGGCAGATGTTGGGAATGAACCAGGAAGAAGGGCCTGAGACCGAGGTGGAGGCTGACCAGTCGCCAGGCGATAGACCCCACAGTCCAGGCCTTAAGCAGGGGGACATGATTTCACAGTCCAGAGGGGTGTGGCAGAGCTGGGCGGCTGGTCATGAGTTGTCCGGGGACCCGCTGCAGGGCCTGAGGGAGCCTCTCCCCGCTCCCTGCACATCTGTGTTTGGGGCAAGGGGCAGACCAAGTGAGGGCCGACGGCTACACTTGGCAGGAGGTGACCTGGAAGCGGCCGGCTGCCCTCCTTCTCGCCTGCTGACCTCACCTTAGCGTCCGTCCTATCCGGCTACGGGCACGGCCGGCAGCCCAGGGCCCGGTCAGACCCTGGGGGCTCTGCTCCTGGCAGCAGGGGGACTGGCACTGGATGGGAGGAGTCCTTGTCACGGGGCTCGATGGCGCTGCTTTCATGTGACTTCAGGGAAGGGCTGGGGCAGGTAGACACTCACACAGGGCGGGGGGGGGGCGCGGGGTTCCTCGGAACACTCAGTGGGGGCACCGGGGGCGCCAGGAGGGGATGTGAAACAGCAGGAGCAGGAGCGGCCGGAACAAGCACTGGGTCGCCCGGCACCAAGCGGTGGGGCCGCTGCGTCTGTGGGAACGAGCAGTTCATGGCTCAGTCTTCGCTCGTGTTGCTGCTCTAAAAACCTGGAGATTCTGAGGAGCGTCCAGCTGTGGAGTCAGAACCCACACCAGCCTCCTGCCCTCACAGCTCCAGGAGCTGCTCCTCCTGCGCCCAGCCAGAGGCCCCCCGAAGCTCGGTGTCCACTGAGCGCCTCACGGTGGGCTCCCCCTGAGACCCCCCGAAACTCCACATCCACTGAGGTCCCCCGAAACTCCACGTCCACTGAGCGCCTCGTGGTGGGCTCCCCCTGAGACCCCCAAACTCCACGTCCACTGAGCGCCTCGCGGTGGGCTCCCCCTGAGACCCCCCGAAACTCCACATCCACTGAGGTCCCCCGAAACTCCACGTCCACTGAGCGCCTCGCGGTGGGCTCCCCCTGAGACCCCCAAACTCCACGTCCACTGAGCGCCTCGCGGTGGGCTCCCCCTGAGACCCCCAAACTCCACGTCCACTGAGCGCCTCGCGGTGGGCTCCCCCTGAGACCCCCCGAAACTCCACGTCCACTGAGGTCCCCCGAAACTCCACGTCCACTGAGCGCCTCGCGGTGGGCTCCCCCTGAGACCCCCAAACTCCACGTCCACTGAGCGCCTCGCGGTGGGCTCCCCCTGAGACCCCCAAACTCCACGTCCACTGAGCGCCTTGCGGTGGGCTCCCCCAGAGTGTCCATCCACAGCCTCCCACTGCTCCCTTGCTTAGGCAAAATCCTGTTCTTACTTTTTTTTTTATTGTCATAAAATGCACCCAACATAAAATGAGCTCTTTTAGCCATTTTTTTTTCTTTAAATATGTTTTCACTGATTTCAGAGGGGAAGGGAGAGGAAGAGAGATAGAAACACCAATGATGAGAGGGAATCATGGCCTGGCTGCCTCCTGCACGTCTGACCGAGCCCACAGCCCAGGCATGGGCTCTTGACCAGAATCAAACCTGGGACCCTTCAGTCCGCAGGCCAATGCCCTATCCACTGAGCCAACCCGGCGAGGGCCTCTCAGCCATTCTTCGACGTCGCGTTCAGTGGCAGTGAGCACGTCACCACCACCACCATCTCCAGAACTTGCTCACCTTCCCAAACAGACTGTCCCCGTGAGCACTCGCTGGCCAGGCCCTGGCTCCCGCCTCCCCCTCCTGTCTGTGGATCTGTCTCCTCCGGGGCCTCGCATTCACTCTTGGTTCCTGTGTTGCTCTCCCGTCCCAGGAGGGTCCTGTGGGCTCCCACGGTCCAGTGGCCGTGCAGAGCGAGGCTCTCTGGGCCTTGGGTCTGGGCAGTGTGGTGAGGGCAGCGTCCGCGGGCACCGTGCTTTGGCGCGCAGTCACTGGCCCGGTTTTGAGCTTCCTGCCAGATTTGGTGTGGGAGTCCATCATTTTATTTATTTATTTTTTAGAATATTTTATTGATTTCAGAGAGGAAGGGAGAGGGAGGGAGAGAGAGAAACATGAATGATGAGAGAATCATGGATCAGCCGCCTCCTGCACGCCCCACACTGGGGAACGAGCCCGCAACCCGGGCCTGTGCCCTTGACCAGAATCGAACACGGGACCCTTCCGGCTGCAGGCCAACGCTCTATCCACTGAGCCACACCAGCTCGGGTGGGAGCCCGTCCTTTTAGGCGCTCGGCTTTAAAGGGGACTGGACATGTGCTGTCCGAGCCGCCCTCGCCCGGGGTGGGGTAGGGGATGGAATTGTGAGACTCAGGGGACTTAGGGACTCGGGGAGCCCGAAGCAGGTCTCCCCTCGGGCAGCTCGGGCAGCTCAGGCGCTGCTGTGGGGGAGAGCGCTGTTGTGGCGGCGAGGGAGGACCTTTGCATTTAACTGCGTTTCTTGGAAGGAGCTGCTCGATGAGACCAGTGTCCTCTGAGACAGTGGCTTGCTGGGGTTTTCTCTGTTCCTGGGCCGTTTGCATTGTTGAGTCAGCGAAGAAAAATGCCATGTTGTTGGCCAGGGACGGCGTGTTCCATGCTGGGCCGGGTCTCAGGAGGACGTCCCCCGTCTCTTGTTTGTTGAAGCAGTGACTTCCCTGGAGGACCCAGTCTCCTGGGACCTGGGCGACTCACCTGGATCCAGGTGGCGGCTCAGCAAGACTGAGTCCACGCATCTTCCTTCAGAGCCTGTGCAAGGGCCACAGGAACCACAGACTCGGGACAGCCCATTCCTCCCAGGGGACGCAGGGCGGGAAACGGCCTGAGGACCAGCTCATTCATGGCTGTGCGGGGGGGTTGGGGGGCGCACAGGCTCTCTGTGTACAAGGACCCTGCCACCCCAGGGGCTCTCGTCACCTCGAGTCGCAGCTAGCGTCCTGCGATAAGCGCTCGGTGGAGGCCACCCAGGAGGACCCTTCGCATCAGTCGGTCTGGTGACCTGCATTCGCTTGGCTTTTAAACTGGTATTTCCAGGCGGGATCCGCACTCACTGCTCAACAGCAGGAGTCAGAGCCGTTGGAGAGCTGACGTTTTCTGGGTGTGTGACAGCTGCAGCTGCAGGTGTGAGCACACACTCACCTGCCCGCCCGAGGCGGGGGCGGGGGGGGGGGGCAGGGACTGTCAGACACCCTGGACCTTTTACGGGGCTCTCCCAGGCCTCATGCTCCCAGAAGCTGGTTCAGTGCATCCGGGGCAGCCTGTGGGGGCCCCGCTGCTGTCCCGGGGCCACCCCACCTGATGGGCAGACCTGCCCACTTCTCGGGACCCTGCCTGCGGACTCCCTGACTGTCCGGAGCTGCAGCTGTCCCTGCAGGACTGTGGGTTGTGCTTGTGCTGACAGCCAGAACCTTCCAGAAGAGTGAGGCCGCGTGGAACATTCTGCCCAAGGATGGAGCAGCAGGGCTCAGACCCCCAGAGATGCCGCCGTGTCCAGGGCTGCGGTGAGATGTTAACCTCTAAGGGCTCTCACGTGAGTGAGGAGCCGCATCGAGCAGGATACTTTACGGGGCTCCGTGAGCCCCACCTGCCCCGGAGGGAGCTGCTTCGAGAACCTGGAAGCACCAGCACAGGAGTTTTATTGACAGAGCTGAGCAGTGCCAGCCACCACTGCTGTTACCTCTTTACATTTTACCCAGAACTGTTCTCACGGTGTCCTCACTGCTCCACTGTCCCCACGAGCGTCTCGCCATGTGCCCGGAGCCGCCCTCAGGGCCCCTCCACTCCGCTGCTGCAGAGACGCTGCGTCCAGATGGAATGGAGGGAGCGGTGGTGCCCAGGCAGCCTGAGCGCACAGGTGTCACTCTCACCTGGGGACCAAAGGTACTGGGCACGCACGCAGCGTGCGGACACGGATGGGGCAGTGGCCTTGCCAGCTCAGCTCATCCTCAGGCTCCATTTCTCCTGAGGGGCAGGCTCCTCGCGAGCTGCCTGGCACGAAGGCGCTCCACCAAAGCGCCCTCCTTGCTGCTGCCGTGAGACAGTCTGCGCGGAGAGGGCCACGCGGGTCCCAGGCCCGTGGCATCCGTGACTGCCATCGGGAGCACGGTGGTGGCCCAGCTCTGCAGCAGCTGGTACAGGTGCCTGAGAGCCCGAGGGTGGCAGCACTCCAGCTGGGAGAGGCTCTGGCATGCCCTGACCCCCTCGGTGCCCTCGCCCGGGCGGTGCTGAGTGCGGGAGCAGCTCCCGTCAGGCCACGCTGCTGAACCTCACCTCTGGCTGCTCGGCGTCCGGAACGACGGCCTTCAGGGCCGCGTGGCAGAAGCGATTCAGGGCCGACACGCTTGTTCTCTGCTCCATGTACAGACGCAGCTTGAATCTGAAGGTCTCCCCAAGGAAGCTGTAGATGAGGGGGTTCAGGCAGCTGTTGGAGAAAGCTGCGAGGTTGACAATGTGGCCGGTTAGGGGGTAGGCATGGCGGAACGACTGTTGGCAGGGCTCGGCGCCCGGCTGCGCCTGCTGCAGGAGGTGCACGCTGATGAACACGTTCTCGGGCAGCCAGCAGATGAAGAAGACGAGGACCACCGCCAGGATCATGCGGAGTGCCTTCTGCCGGCGCGGGCGCAGGCCCCGGCGCCTGTGGGCCTTGACGAGGACCCGGGCGATGAGCGAGTAGCAGAGGCCGATGATGGCGAAGGGGATGATGAAGCCCAAGGTGACCTCCAGCCACTGGATCTCCTTGACGTCTGCGAAGCAGAAGCAGACGTCCCCGGAGTGCTGCAGGTGCACCGCGGTGAAGGGCACCAGCGTGGCCGAGACCGAGGCCATCCAGATGAGGCCGCAGCTGAGCCGGGCGTGCTGCTTGGTGCGGAACAGACCGCAGCGCATGGCCTGGGCCAGGGCGAGGTAGCGGTCGAAGCTCATCCAGGTGAGGAAGAAGATGCTGCTGTACATGTTGATCTGCAGGAAGAGGGACATGAAGGTGCAGAGCACGGCGATGTCGTAGTACTGCTCGTCCAGGTTGAACACCTCGATCAGCGAGTCAGCCACCAGGATGAGGTCGGCCGCCGCCAGGTTGATGAAGTACAGGTCGGGGATACTCATCCTCTCCCGGGAGCTGAGGTTCACCACCAGGATCAGGATGTTCCCCACGAAGCCGATGGGGAAGAGGAAGACGGTGTAGAGGCAGGAGAGGAAGAGCCCGATGGCGTACTGTGGGTGCGGGGGCGCCGCCAGCTCGCCTGTCTGGTTTGCTAGTGCCCTGCCGGCCAGCACGCGGGACAGGTTGAGCGCCACGGGGGTGCCGTCGTAGGCTCCGGGGTCGGTCTCCATGCCAGAGACGGGCGCTCGGGAGGTCATGCCCACACCTCCACCACGTGCGGCCCTCAGGCTCTGCCGCGGGGCTCTCGGAAACCCGACTTAAGCAGCACATCCATCTTTAGAAAGCCGGACGTTGCTCACTCGGAGCCGTCAGCAGGAGCCCGGCGGCCGGGGTCTGCTCTGCAGAAGGAGGCGGGCGGCGGGCGGGCTCTGCACGACCCGCTCCTGCAGGCACCTGGGAGCAGAGGGGCGCAGTGCGCCCTCCACCCGTCATTCTGCAGGCAGGTGCACTGTGGGTGCGGGAGGGCCCCCTGCAGGTGTGTCTTCTGGGAGGACAAGTGCTGCTGAGCCAGGCAGAGAAATAGACGCTCCCCCAGGGCTCGCTGCGGCGGACGGACAGTGAGTCAGCCTCACCCGGAGCCTCTGGCGGTCCAGTGGCAGCTTGTGAAGTAATGTGCAGACGGGTTGGAAATCTTCGGAAAACTACTGTCTGTCAGGAGAGGAGATAAAATTTATGTTGGCAGCTGTTGAAAAGAGGAATAAGCAGGAAGGGAAAAACCCAGCTTTTCTGAAAGACTGGATCCCAGGCGCCGTGGGGAGACGGGGCAGAACCTCTTCTCTGACAGGAAAGTGATCCAAGAAATCTCGCTTCCTTGCTAAGCCTCGCACTAAGTTTAGATGCCGAAAATGAAACTTTTTAAAATAACATGGCATGAAAGACAAACTAAGGAATGAAAATGGTAATTGTTTTAGGGAACACTATTGAAATTGTGTTCAGTGTGTTGACAATTACTGTCACACCTAATATGTTCTGTAATGCTGTTTGTAACCTAGCAACTCGGTGACCTGGAAGTGGGCAAGGCAGCCGCCCTTTGAGCCGGCTCTGGGGGCTGGCGGCCGGCTGCTGGCCGATGCGGGCAGCTCTGTGGAAACTGGGGCTTTGGGTCTGCACTTCACTGTTGTCGTCCCCCACCCCCCTGTGGGTCGGCTGCATGCGGTATTAGGTCACAATGCGGAGGAGTGCCCCCTGGCAGTGGGCAGGCCCCACAGCACACAGGACGGCCCCACCCAGGGACCCAGGGCAGAGAAGCCCAGAGGAACTGGCTGGTCCCACTAAAATGGATTTGAATTGTTGATTTGAGAGTTTTCATTTAACCACGGGAGGCCATGAGGAACCGATTCTGAAGAGTTGCCAACCAGACTAGACATTCCTAGACCTCGCGCTCGAAAATGCTGGAAACTAGAGAGAGAGCAAGCCCCTCTGCCCAGCTCTATGTCCAGGACCCTTTGCGTGGCGATCGATAAATTTGATTTTAGTCTGTGTTTTTAGAGCCTCTTTTATTTCTCTGTAAAAACTGCCCTGGCTGTTTGCTTTGCTCTTTAAATGTGGGAATCCTGAGGAGTGTTAGGCGGCTCTTGGGGGAAGCGTGACTGTGAGTGGGGCGCGGCGGCGCCGGCCGCCTCCTGCGTCGGCACAGGCTGCGAGGGAACCTCCACCCAGGCTGTCTAGGAGGAGGTGCAGGGACGGGGCTGGCCGCGAGCACCCACTAAAGGGTGGGGAGCAGTAGACGGGGTGCGCCATCGGGTGGGCCCCACTGCTTGTCCATCGAGAGGAGCCAGGCCACATTTTGTCAGACCCATTAGGCTCGCGTCCTTGTAAAGGGAGTCAATCACTGGTGCTTTCTGGGTCGGGCAAGCGTTTTCATTAAAGGAGGACAGAGGACTGTGCTGCCGGCGGGGCTGCGGGCGCTGCCTGTTCTGTGGGCGCCGGTCCTCACTGGGACACAGGCGAGAGTTGGGATGCAGCCCGCACGCACACCGAGCCTCCCGCGTCACACCGACATCGTGAGAGCCGAGTTGGGGTTTTCCCCCATGGAGCGTGGCTCTACCCAGAGGTTGGGGGCCTCGTGCCCCTGGCCCCAGCTGGTGCCCAGTCTACCCATATCCGTGCCCAGCTGTCACCCACAGTGGGCTGCGCACCCACCTGAAGGCAGAGCCAGGAACCCAGACAGACTTACCTGTGCCGCAGCCGGCGCCCGCCCGTGCCCCTCTGAGCAGACCCCCTGTCCTGCAAGGGCTCCTGGCCAGCCCAGGTACTGTGCTCACGGCCGCCGGCCGCACGCGGGAGGAAGGCTGGGGCCGCGTGGAAGCAGAGGTGCCTGTGGTCCTCATGGAAGTGGAAGCGTTGCAGCTGCAGCCGGGAGCAGCCTTTATATCTACAGGCTCTGGGGCTGGGCCGCCCATGGGCTCTGGAGGCCTCCCTCCCAGAAGGCCAGGGTTAACCCTTTTTCTGCCGGCCTTTTTCCTCCCGCACTGGCAGTGAGCTCAGGCTTCAGTCCCACTGCCTCCTTCATCCACTGATGCAGTTTTTTTACTTTGAAGGGATTGTAAATAGGTTTTGTCTGTCCTTTAGATAATAACCTGTCACCATGTGTTGAAACTTTAAGTAGTCTTGCTTGTTTTAGCAACTGACTGGCCTTAGAACTGAACACTGAACGTTCTCGGCTTGGAGACAGCATGTGAGTTACATGCAGAGACTTTACCTGGGAACTGCATAGACATTCGCAGAAAGAAACTTAAATTTAAGAGATAGCAGGTATTTTGGCAAGTAAATGAGGAATTGGATTTGTTTTCTGCTCTCGATGTTAGCCATGTCTCAGCTCCCCCTCCCCTTGCTGGCAAGCCACCTGTGTGGACCTGAGACCTCCTCCCCCCACAGCCCGCGCCTGCCTGAGGGGCCAGGATCGAGTTAGCTCGGTTCCCAGTGCCCACCTGCTGGTGGTCAGCATTGTGCCTGGAGAAGGGCTGGCAGAGCAGGGCCAGGAGGCCGATGGCCCCGGCGTCCAGGCATGCGGGGGTGAGGGTGCAGGGACTGAGGGCCCTCGTGCGCCGCGTTCGGCGGTTTCGTAAACATCGCATCTTACTGGGCCTCGTCCTTCCTGCCTGGTGTCTTCTGTGCCTTTGCAGTTTGTCGAAAGCAGGCGGTTGCCTCTGGTGATCTTTTGCGAACTGAGCACGAATCATCAGCTGCTGCAGCGCCGGCACCGCAGCCGCGTGCGCTTCCCAGGGACGCAGGCCGTTAGGCTTGGTGCTGGCCGGACAGGCACGGGCCCTGATCCTGCAGCCCAGGCAGCCAGAGTGCGCGCCACAGCTTCCTGTTGTGCACGAGTCGATGGCAGGTGCGCTGGGAGGCCTTCTGCAGGATGAAAACCACACTCTCTCAGAGACGGGTTCCGGGAAACACAAACCTGTTTGCAACAGAGAATTCTGCGTGCGTTTCTATGGAAAAGCACTGACGCCGGTCCTCCCAGCCTGGGGTCCCACGTGATTCCAGTGTGAGCTTCTGACCCTCCGAGGGACGCGGTCGCCCAGGGACGGTCGGATTGTAGGCACACCTCGGGCCGCAGCGACGCCAGGCGGTCTTGGCGCTGCCGCCTGAGCCACCATTTAGAGGGAAGGGAGCCCCGAGAAAGTCCAGCTTCCTCTGCAGCTAAGTAAATAAAGCGAAGCTAAACCTTGAAATAGCCAAACATGTCCCTTAAAATAGCTGCTTGCCACTCGCGCTCCCTGGCCTGTCCCAGCGCTGCCCGGCGGCTCCGGAGGCCACTGTGCCTTCGCGTTTGCCCTGGGTTCCCTTTGGGGTGATGGCCCTGTGGCTGGTCCCCAGTTCTGTGCTTGAAGCTGAAATCAGCTGAACGGGGGCGGCCAGGTCTTGGACCCCGTCTCCTGGAGCACTGGGTGGCTGCCCAGAACTGGGAGTGGGAGGGACGGCAGCGTTAGGGAGTGCAGTCCCCGGGGCCCAGGAGAGTCCGTGTGAGTTCACACGGGTGGCGCACACCAGGCTCTGCCCTGGGGGAACCATCCAGTTCCCGGGCTGTTTATGAGCGGGATGTTCTGGAATGTCAGGCTAAAATCTGGGGTCCTGGTCCCGGCCCCACCTTATGTGATCGCCAAAGCTGTGTCCTCAGGGAGGGCCCCAAGAGCCACACAGGAAGTGTCCCCCTCCCCCCTTTTATTTTAAATATGTTTCCATTGGTTTCAGAGAGGAAGGGCAAGGAAGAGAGCTAGGAGCATCAATGATGAGAAAATCATGGATCGACTGCCTCCCACGCCGTTAACGTTGAGGCTTGTGGTCTGTGTTCTTGGGCTGGAGAGCCTTCGTGCTGAAGCAGGTTCTGCGCAGGCTCCAGTTCTCGGGCCCAGAGCTGTGTCCTGGCTCGTCCTCTACAAGCTCCCGTCCTCAGGGAGGGGAACTGGACCAGAGTCTCGGTGCATCCCTGCAGGGCCAGCCCGGCTGGCAGCTGGGGCCCTAGGAGCCAGGACGTGGTACTGTCAGCTCCCGACCGTCCGTCCACCCCAGCAGCAGGCTCCTCGCATCTCACATGTGGGGCTCGGTGTACAGAGAGGACCCCGCTGCCAGAGAGAGAAGGTCCGAGAGCCGGCGGTTCATTCCGTGGCTGGTTCCCCAGCTGCTCCCTCGGCTGAAATGCCTAGGAACTCGGGCCGGGCACACCTACGCTTCAGGCCTCGCGCAGCCACTCCCAGCAGCCCCTGTAGTTCTGGAACCAGTCTGACGAGGGCGTCTGTTGCTGTGGTTTCATAAATTAATTCAGGCCCTTCCACTCCTAGCCGTGCACGAGTCACAGGAGGGAACCGTTAAAAGTCAGATAGAACAAAGAGACGACTGTTTTCAGACAACAGGCAGTGCCCCCCTCCCAGGCCTGTCCCGCTGCCCAGGGTGATGGCCCACTGAGGGGCGGCCATGGAGAGAAGGGGGTCCTGGCCTGAGTGTGCCCTCAAAGCGTGAAGCCCTGCGGCTGAGCTGGGGCGGCCTGCTGGAGGGGAACCCAGGCTGCAGGGGGCTGGCCTGCGGTCCAAGCCCACCAGCCACACGGGACATCTCACCCCAGAACAGAGAGGCCTGGCGGCCGAAGCTCAGCCACAGCTCAGGAGGTCCTGCTGGTCTGCCTGCCGAGCCCACGCAGTGCCCTTCAGAAGGCAGTCGAGGTCAGACCCCGGCGGGAGAACGGTCCACCTTCTAATAAAGACGACCACGGGGGAAGGAGCGGCTCCCGTCTGCCCGGTGCTGGCTGGCTGTGTGGACGCCCCTGCTGGGAGGCCCTCCTCCTGCCCTGCCTCCCGCCTCCTGTTCACCACGGGCCTGCTGGGAGCCGACCTCAGCCGCATACTTACGGTGAAGGCTTCATGAATATGTGAGCAGAGGAAGGAGAAGTACAAGGAGAGCTTTTGGAAGCATTTACTATTTTAATGTATGTACAGAAGCCATTGAAATAGCTAAGACCCAAATCCTTCAGAAGGAGGGATGCAGCTGTAGACGTGGAGAAGGGGGCTCACCCAGGCACGGGTCTGTCCTCAGCTTGCAGGTTGATGTGAAAGCATCCGTTAAATACACATCCAGGCAGCGGGGTACCAGCTGTCACCGTTCAGACATGGAGGGACGCAGGTGCGTGTGACTCGGAAGGGAGCCAGCCTGGAGGCTGCCGCCGTAGCTCCAGCTGCTTGGTGGGCGCTGGAAGAGGCGAGTCGCAGGGACAGCAGGGTGCGGGCTGGTGGGGGCACGTGGACTTAGCACCATGAATGCTCCTGGTGCTGGGCAGGGAGTGCAGTGTGGGTGTGGAGTCTGACAGAAAAAGCGGGGCTCTCCAGGGCAGTGTCCCGGCCAGAGGTGCCTCCCCGCACATCTCTGGTCAGCCAGGAAACTCGGGGTGCGCCCAGCAGGAGACGCGTCTGCGCCTCAGAATAAGACTGCTGCTGGGCTCAGTGCTTTTGTGTTTCCTATGCGACTGCGTTTCTGCAGATGCTACAGATAGAAGAGGCCTTTGAAACAGCTGCTCCCTGGGCCACCCAGAGCGCCCGCCAGGCCACCGAGGCGTGTGCCTTGTGCCACACCAGCTGCGTTCCTGCTCTAGGCCTGTGGGTGACTTCTCAGACCTGCGATGGCGACCCATTGGAAACCACAAAACAGCCCTTCCTTGTTCTTGGCAGCCGTGAGGTAGGGCAGGATTGTGATGTGGCCACCAGCTCATTAGCATCATGTCTTTATCTTCGAGATGCCTTCCCCGTCGTCCCCCTTCCCGGCCGGATACGCCCCCGACCAGCGTCCCCAGGCTCCCCGGCCGGAGGAGGCGGGTGCCAGGCCGTGGTGCAGCCCTCCGCACCCAGCACCAGCTCCGCAGGCTCATGAGCAGCTCGTCCCTGGGGGACACCACATCCTGCTGCAGTTTGAGCCGGGCTTGCAGGAGCGCCGCGCTGTGGAGCAGGCGGCAGGAGCACGTGGCCAGGGCGATGGCCAGCACTGCCGGGTGGGCAGAGCCCAGGTCCCTCGGGGGCAGAGCAGCCCGCCAGGCCCCCTGGGCAACCAGCAGGGTGAGGCATGCCAGCTCCAGGATGAGCGCGAGCCCGAAGCCCAGGCCGACGTTCACGATTTCACACTCGGGCCAGGCGGTCAGCAGGTCCAGCTGGCACAGGGCGGTCCTGTGCAGCTCCCGGGCATGCCCAGCAGGGCCACCACTGCCAGGGAGCTGCAGAGGGCACAGCCCCCCAGGGCCGCCAGGCCCCCCACACGCCTCGGAGTCGCCTGGGTGGCCGGGTATAGACAGCATGGGGGGCCCTGCAGCAGGAACACGAAGAGCATCGCCAGCTGCACGTACTGGCATTGAAGTAGCAGGTGTTGGACAGGAAGGAGAGGGCGGCACAGCCCAGGTGGGTGGTGGCCAGGTAGTCGGCCGGGTGGCGACGGTGAGCGAGGGCAGCGTTGCCAGCACGTTGGTGACCGTGAGGTCCACGAGGAACATGTCCAGGCCCCCAGCCTGGTGCGGCCCCAGATGAAGGTGGTCAAGTTGAACAGTCCAGTTGCCAAGCTCACAGACCCACGTAGACCTGCACACACCTGGCGATGGCACCCTGCGAGGCCATGACGCCCTGCACCACCGGGAGACGCGGCTGGGGTGCCGGACCCAGGACATGTGGGGGGGCCATCTCAGCACACGGCTGCAGCAGGCACCACAGGGTGATGGAGCCTGGTGGTGACTGGGGGTTCTCTCCCCCTCCCCCTCCCCATACCCTCCCCCCACACTGCTCCTTACACTGTAACTAAGCAGACGAGGCTAGGAGGTAGCTTTGCTGTTTGTCCACAGGAAACTGAAGGCAGTGGTTCCCAAACTTATTTGGCCTACCGCCCCCTTTCCAGAAAAAATATTACTCAGCCCCTGGAAATTAATTTTTTTAAAATTTTAATAGCAGTTACTCATCGCCCCCAAATGCACCTCTGGCCATCACCGCCCCCCTGGATCGCTGCAGCGCCCACCGGGGGGCGGTAGCGCCCACTTTGGGAATCACTGTTCTACAGGAATACTCAGGGCGCCCAGGTCCCTGCGGCTGGTGGGCGGCCAGGCTGCAGACCCGGGGTCGGGAGTAGCGAGGGCGTACAGCCTCTCCCCGTGCGGCGGCTGGACTGTGTTGGAAAGCCTGGTCCTCACACACACAGGCTGTTGGGTGTTGCTGTGGGCTTTTCTCTCTGTGTTGTGGGAGGTGGCATGTGGAGCCAGAGCAGCCATCCCAGGGGACTGCCTCGCTCGTCTTGTTCCTCGAAGCTTTGGCCTGGGCCAGGCACGGTCATGGCACAGCTGCGTGTCACGTGAGCAGGACAGCGGCGCCCTCTCCCCAGGACCCAGGGTGCCGGACCTCGTGTCTGATGGCAGCCACCAGCTGTGTGTGGCCACGAGTCGCCCGCTCCCCTTGGCGTGCCAGTGGGAGTCCTTGCTCCTTTCAGGCACCCACCCTCCTTCCTCGTACAATGCCCATCTCCTCCCGGGTCAGGCAGGGCCTGGGTTCTGCGTGTCTGCTCCCGCATCACAGTCCCTTGATCCCAGTGAAACCTCACCCTCTGAACTGGGCTTTGGGGCGACGGCGTCATGGGCACCCGCTGTGCCTGTTAGGCCGGAACCCTGCTCCCTGGACTGACCCTGCGTCCCCAGGCCACGCCGGGCGGGACTCACGCTGCGCCGGGTGATGGTCTCCATCTGCCTGTGCTCAGGAGGTGAGCGGCGGCCCAGACAGGAGCAACGCGGAAATTAAGACGAGTGACCAGGCCGAGAGGAAGCCGTTTGCAATGTCTCCTTAATTAGGGTGAATCGGAAGGCGCTTCTGAGGACATTGACGGTCGGTCAGGAAACAGCATTAGGCCGTCCCCGTGTCCGGACTCTGCAGCCGCCGCGGTGCAGCGCTTCCTGGGCGCTGTCGTCGCCCCCACCCTCCCTCGCCTATGGCCGTCAGCTCTGCCATCTGACGTGTTCAGCAGGGTCACCCCCCAGTGGATGGAGACGCGCGTGTCCTGGTCTGGCCTCAGCCCGATGGGCAGGCTTGTGGGCTGCCTCTTGCCTTGTTCTACGCTTTCTCCAGAGGCGAGGGGTCTGCCAGGGGGAGGTCCAGCTGGACCGTGTCTCCTCCTGCCCCCACCCATAGTGACAGGACATGGCCTCAGGGTCCACAGATAGGACCCACCTGCTGGCCAGCATGGGCCACTAAACTCCGATGGCAGCCCCCTTTACAGCAGCGCCACCCAGGGTGGGCGCCAGGCACGGCTGCTGAAGGCATGGCTTTGCCCTCCTGCATGCCCGGTCCTGCTGCGGCCTCTCACCCGTGCCCAGCTCTCAGTTGGAACAGGCCGGACCCCCAGGAGCCAGAGGTGATGCTCAGGGGGGCTTGGCAGGAACTTCATCTGCCGTGCTGGACCCCCTCTCTGCTTTCCACCACTTCTGGATTTTTCTTGGAAAGGTAATAGGCTTAGTCCCCAGTCCACACCCCCCTTCCTGGCTCCTTTATACCCTGGGCTTCTCTGGCCTTGACCGGCTTCCCTCCAGCCAGTGCAGCGGCCGGGGGGGCTCCCGGGAGGCGAGGCCTTGGTGACATCGGCAGGCTGGCTGAGTTCTCCCCAGGAGCTGGCGCTGATGAAAGCCTTTCTGTGGGAGCTCATCAGACACCGCGGGGATGGGGGACCCCCCTGACAGCGGGGCGCTTGGTTGCAAATGACAGCATCTAGGCCTAACCCTAGATGGTTTGGCTCAGTGGATAGAGCGTCGGCCTGCGGACCAAACGGTCCTCGGTTCGATTACAGTCAAGGGCACGTACCTGGGTTGCAGGCTTCTCCCCATCCTGGGCCCTGGTCAGAGCTCGTGCAGGAGGCAACCCATCGATGTGTTGCTTTCACATCCATGTTTCTCTCTGTCTTTCCCTCTTCCACTCTCAAAACCAATGAAAAAATATCCTCAGGTGAGGAGTAACAACGACGACAAAAAATTTACACACAGCACAGCTTCCTGGTGTGGGTGTGTCCTGCACAGGCATCTAGTCACAGAGCCACCCCTCTGGTCCTCTGGTCAGTCCAGTCCCATCCTCCGCCCCAGGCCTGCAACACTGCTTTCCGTCCGTGTCTGACTTTCCCAAAACGTCCACACGTGTGGCCTTTGGCGTTGTGCACGGAGACTCACCGTGATGCGTGCCAGAGCCTCATTGCTGGGCAGCCTTGGACCGTGTGGCTGTCACGTGCTGGTGTGTCTGCTCACCCGCTGAGTGCCGTTGGGCCGTTATGAAAACAACTACTATAAATATTTGCACGCGGGTTTTTATGACAAACTAGAGGCTCCGTGCACCTCGGCCTGGCCTGTGCCCTCTCACAGTCCGGGACCCCTTGGGGGATGTCTAAGGCCTGGTGCCTGGATTCAGCCCCATCCCCGCAGGCCAGGCTGAGGGACCCCACCCATTCATGCACCTGGCCGGTTTTGGCCCGATCTCCACACGCCAGGCCGAGGGACCCGCCGGTGCATGAATCCATGCACTGGGCCTCTAGTGTGCACATAAGATCTTTGGTTAATCTCTTCCCGTCCCCCCCCCTTCCCCCTCCCCTCTGAGATTCATCAGTCTGTTCCACGTTTCCATGCCAGTGCGTTGAGCGTCTGCCCCCTGGTGGTCAGTGTGCATCATAGCTACCGGTCAGATGGTCGCTTAGGCTTTTATATAGATAGATGTTCGGGGTGAACCCGAGTGAAACTGCGGGTTCTTCCAGGGAGGTGTGCTCCACTGTACAAGTAGCCGTGGGGTCTTCATCAAGCCCGCCGGCCCTGGAGGCCTGTGCTCACTGCAGCCAAAGCGGTCCTGCCCGTTCGGTCCCCAGGAGACGGGCTGAGCCTCTGCTGCAGGCCCTGCGCTCGTCCAGCCAGTTTCAGGCCCGGATCCAGGGTTTCGGGGCCTCCTGAGGGACAGCAGGGCTGCCCAGGCCGTCCCGGTCCCCTGGGAGCTCCTGAGCCAGAGCCGGAGAATGTTGTGTTCTTTCCAGCAGCTCTTGGCTGCGGCGCCTTCGTCGTCTTTCAGACTAGACTGGCTCTAGGGAGCGAGGGCCTCCCCAGACAGAGGGGCACGCGAGAGCTCTGGCCTGGTGACAGGACGGGATCGGTGGTTTCCGTGGGGTGGGGTGGGGTGGGAGCAGGGACGAGGTTGGCAGGTGGGGAGGGCCAGCTTCCCTCTGGCCAGCTCCTCCCTCCCTCCCTGTTCCTCTGGCTCTTTAGCGCCTCCGGTCTTGGCTGCGTCAGTGTTTCCAGGGCAGTCCCTCTGCTCCCTGAGCCTAGGAGCCGAGCGGCCTGATGCGTCACCGTGTCTTGAACGTGGCTGTGCCCCGCGCCATCCGAGCCAGCTTTACGCTGCCGCAGCGGGCGTGACCTGCCGAAGTGAAGGTGGTGTGGGGCGTCCGGCGCTCTTCTCTCGGCGTCATGCAGACTTGCCGGGGGTGCGGCCCGAGCCCAACTGCTGAGCGGTGTTGGGCTGTGGGCACAGCCTTGGTTTGTCCGTTTGCTGTTTGAAGGACGTTTGAGTTCCTTCCAGGTTTGGGCTCCGTGTCCTCCCCTGTGGGTGGAAAGCCAGGCCCACAGTCTCCGTGGCCAGGTCCGAGCCCGGGACAGCGCAATGCAGACGCGCCCCCAGGCCCCAGGAGGGCTGACGGGGTCCTGGCTCAGCTGGACTGCTGGTCGCCCCTCTCAACCAGCAGGGCCCGCGCAGCTGCTGTGCCCCTGCGTCCAAACACTAGGAGACACCCTGCTTCTCCCTGGGGCCCGCCTGGAGTCTAAGCAGCTGCCCTTCTCAGGAAAGCTTCGCTCCAGCCTCCCGCCATTTAACACAGCGTCCCAGAGAGAGGGACGCAGGGGAGGGCTGGGCGGGTGCTGCTGCCAGGGACCACACTCACCTGTGCGCTGCTCCAGCTGCTCCTGCCCCTCCTGTGCCCCTCCTGCCCCTACTGCCCTGCACCTGGCTGGGCCTGCCCGCTCTTGCCCTGCTCCGGCCGAGCCAGGCCTGTCTCTCCTCGCAGCCTCACCCTGTCCTGCACTGCTCTGTGCTCATGGAAAGCAGGCAGGCGCAGAAACCTACAGTTCTGTAAGGAAAACAGGAATTCGGTCTTAATTCAAACCACACGCGGTATTTTAAGCAGAGTATGGTCTGGCCATGTGACCAGAGACGTTCAGTTGGACTGGGAGGGGCCGCTGTGCAGACAGAGGCTGTGTGTGTGCCTGGCTCCCAGCGGCTCCTGCAGCTCCACACGCCGGCCCGCAGACAGTCCCTCCTGAGTGCTGGCACCGCCTGCAGGAAAATAGGACCCAAACCCCACCCCACACACAGGGTGTGCTCGCAACCTGCCTAGTCCCGGCCCGGACGCGCCGGCCTCCACACCAGCTCGGGCCAGTGCTGGGCACCCAGAGCGGGCTCTCCGCTGCCCTCCCCGGTGGGTGTCGCCGCTTCTCCCTCCTGCCCCGCAGGTGGTGCTGAGCCCCTGCTCGTGGGCAGGGTGAAGGCGCCGTGCCAAGACCATGGGAAAGTAGGTTCCCGGCATCCGTCGCCAGCACGTCCTCGCCATGCCTGGCAGGAGCCGGGCACCAGGCAGGTAAGATTGGAGGGAGTAACTGAGGACGAGGTTGGCCGGTGGGCATGGCAGGGAGCCGGCACCGTCCTGAGGGAGCAAGAGCTTCCCCGCGGCTTGCCCCTGCCAGCACCTTGGGAAGCGCGAGGGGCCGTTCCCTTTGAACACCTCCCCACTGGCGGTGCCCCTTCCTGACGCTCGCCCTGTGAGGGTACAAGCTTGGGGGACTTTCTTAGCAGCGCCAGCCCATCTGGGGTCCCTGCAGGCACCCGTGGCCGCGGGTGTGGGAAGAACTACGCTGGAGCGTTCGCCAGCTTGGAGTGGTGAGGGCACGGTGCATCTCCCCTGGGCTGGAAGCCGGAGGCTGGGCAGCTGGGCCCCTGTCAGCCCCTCTGTCCTGGATCCTCCCAGCTCCGTGGACATCAGTCACACCCCGCACCCGTCCTGTGCACCCCAGGAGGACCCGCCTGGAGTCCAGCCCCGAGAGTGCACTCAGGCCAGTGTGGGAGGCAGGCCCTGAGCTGCTCCAACAGCTGGCAGTCCCTCAGCCCCTGGTCTGACTCAGGACCTGCAGGGACAGGGCACTGGGTCCCAGGCCCCGAGGCGGCCCTGCTCGGTGAGCTCCACAGGGAGGCTGCGGAGCCGGGCAGGGTTGTGGCTCTGAGTCCCTGCCCTGCACTTAGAGCTGTGACTGTGGCCTGTCCCTTCCCGTCGTTGCACACGGCTGCTGTCAGGGCCCTTGAGAGGGTGGAGCGGGTGGGGTGAGAGGAGAGTGGCCGCCGCCCGGGGGTGCCAGCTCTGCTTCCATCTGCTCGTGTTGGTGGCGGTGGCGGTGCCCCTTCCTGACGCTCGCCCTGCGGGGCCTTGTCCACAGCATGAGTGACACCTGCGCCCCTGGAGGAGGAGCCTGGGGCCCAGGAGGCAGTGCCCCTGCACTCGGGGATTCAGGGGTTCGGGCCCGGCTCCCTGTGTGTGTGTGTGTGTCCCGTCCCCCCCCCCCCCCGACTTGCAAGAAGCCCCATTTGCAGAGGCCGCGTCCGGCTGCGAGGACTGGTGTGGCTTTGGTCCCTCCTGTCCACAGGAGGAGGATGCGTCCCCTGGCGCTGCGGCTGCTGCTGGCAGGACAGTGTAGCCTCGCCGGCCCCGCCCACCGGCCTGAGGCCCGAGCCTGAGCCCTGCTCCCGTGTGAGCCAGACAAAGGTGGCCTCTAGACTCTCCGTCTTCGAGTGCAGGGCAGAGAGCACTCAGGCGCTGGGGCGTGCGAGTGGCTTGTCCTCGCTCCTCCACGTCTCTGCTCCCCGGGCCTGACCTCCCACTTGGATCCTCTGTGTCCCAGGCCACTGCTCTGAGCGGGGTGGGTGGGGTGCCGGGAGGCAGGATGTGCTGTGTCCGCCTCATGGCCTGCGGAGCCCCTGGGGCCCAGACTTCGCAGACGGGAGGCGTGCGTGTGAGCGCTGGAAGCAGTGAGGGGTGAGCAGGCCGTGACCTCGCTCCCCTGCAGGAGCGCCGGATCCCAGGCGGAGAGGTGGCACCCAGACCCTCCCCGTTCCCTCAGCTCTCCTTTCCCGGCTCCAAGCCTTGCCCAGGTGTCCGGAGGCAGCTGGCAGCTTGTTTTACGGATCAGGGCTCTTCCCTGGTCCTCTGGGGGCCAGGCTGCGTGCTCCCACGGCCCACCCAGGAGGGGACATGCATGGGCTGGGAGCCTCCCCACCGCCTCTCACACCCTGGGGCGCCGTGGGTGTGAGCATGGTCCACGCAGCCCCCAGGGGCCACGGGTGCGGGAAGGACGAGTGTGGCAGACGCAGGCGCTGCATCTGCACGTGGGGTTATTGCTCGGCCTGGAAAGGAGCGGAGCCCCCACACGCTGCAGCCGGTGGGGCAGCCCCGCGGCAGGAGGCAGGGGGCAGGAGGCAGGTGCGTGCTGCGGCCGGGCTGCCTCTTGCGCCCTTGCCCACAGGACCAGCACCATGACCTCTTTGTCTGGACTTGGTCACTCAGGCCTGTTGAACAGCTTCCTCATTGGAGGTGTCGTCCGCCTACTGTGTCATCCCCCCGTTTAGAAATACAGCTCAGTGATGTTCCGTAGCTCACAGAGGTGTGCAGCCATGACCACCGTCCGCGTTGGGGACAGCGCCCCAGCTCCTCGCTGCCCTGCAGGCCTGCTGCTCTTTGATTGGCAGCGGAGAACCCAGTCCCAGGCCAGGCCACCAGGTGGCGCTGACATCCCGCGGGGCTCCTGCTCACAGACTCCTGGGTTCCTCCTCCGCTTCTCGCCTCGTCCTGGCCAGGGACCTGGGGGGTCTCCGACGTGGGGCCTCAGGAAGGGGTCTTCTCAGCCGCTCAGGGGGCTTGGGGTTCTTCTGAAGAGAACATTTTAGGGCTGTTTGCATGGCTCCTCCCCTCCGTCTGATCCTCCCGCTTGTCTGTCTGTCTCTTCAAACGACAGGCTAGCGGGCAGTCCCAGCGTAGCAGAGGCCAGGCCTCGGTCTGCTGGCCCTTCCCATTGCCTGTGTCATCTCACAGCTGTTTCTCTGCCGTCGTGGTCCCTGCGTCAGGTGCCGCCACGGAAACTTCGTGCCTCGCTCTCGCCAAGCCCACACCCCTTCCCCTCCTGACCCCAAGGCTGTGCAGGCCTGTCCTGCCAGCACATGTGTGTGTGTGCATGTGTCAGTGTCGCACATGTGTGTGCATGTGTACGTGTGCATGTGTGTGCCACGTGAACGTGTGTGCACACGGTGTGCGTGTGTGTGCACACGGTGTGCGTGTGTGTGCACGCATGCAGAGCAGCACCAGGTATACTGAGTGTTTCTCCCTGCGGCTGTGGGTGTGATTGTAAAAGCAGAATTCAATGTGACCTCTGAGAGCCAGGAGGATCTGGCTGTGTCCACAGGGGACAGTTTCTGAAGGACACTCGCGTCCAGTTGCTGGGAACACGTGGGGGGGTGCCCTTTGCTCTCCACTGGCTAGGGGTGGGGGGGCGATCGCCTCCTGAGGTCATGGGGTTATAGCCTGAGCTGTGGTCGCCACATTGGCAGCTAGGAGCCTGTTAGCAGCCTCCTGTCATGGCACAGACCCAGTTCCTCCCTCAGGAGCCGGGGGTGGCGGGCGTGCGGGGGGCTCCCTCTGACTCTGGGGTCTCGCTGGCTCCTCTGCCCTGAGGCAGGTCCGTCGGCGGCCACTGCGGGGAGCTCTGCATACGCGCCTGCTCAGCTGCAAGCGGTCACCCTGGAAGGCGTGTCCGAGTCACTCCTGCTTAGAACTTCCAGGTGCGCACGCTGGGTGCTGCAGCAATGAGCGTTCTTGTTTCCAGATTCCCACCCCTCCCTTCCTTCCTGCGCCCGCAGCTCTCTGACGCTCCCTCTGAGGCCCCTGTGCCCGTGGGGACCCCTGGCTGGTTCTAGAGCACAGACTTGGCCACCTGCTCTGTGCCCTGTCTCCTGTGAGCAGCAGAGTTCTCGGGGCCTAGGAATCCCTCAGGACACGTCCCCCCCCGGCTCCCCCCCCCCGGCCGCACGTGGAACACGGTGCCACGCACCCCTCTCGTGCAGCCTTGGTGCCTCGTGTTGCTTTTTTCTTTCAGTTGATTTTTAGAGAGAGAGGAAGGGAGGGGGGAGAGAGAAACATCAATGGGTTGCCTCCTATACACACCTCTCCTGGGGATCGAGCCCACAGCCTTTTGGTGTTCAGGACAACACTCCAATCAGCCGCGCCCCCGGCCAGGGCTGCATATTCCTTATTAATATACGGCGGGAGTGTTAAAATCACTGCGTCGCTACTCACTTGCTCATCCAATCTCCAATGTCCTGAGTGCTTACTGTGTGCAGTGATGGAGGGCCCTGGTGAGACAGGCCCCTTGCAGGGGGACATGGGGCTCCCACGCTGGCCAGAGGCACCGGAGGCAGCTGGAGCCCCCGGGATGCTCCCAGGTCTGCTCCACAGAGAGCCGCAGGCCACAGACTCGCCGGCCTCTGGCCAGCGGCCGGGAGGGAAGGACCCACAGAAAGAGCCAGCAGGGTGACGGGACGGGAGGAGGCGAAGGGCCAGCTGTGGTCCTGCTGTGTCGTCCTCTCAGATACGTCGCCTAACCTTGGAGACACAGATTTGAGCATTCAGAGGCTGGAGAATAAGTATCAAATAATTTAATAGTCTCCCAATGTGTGGGACTTTCAAATACATAGAACTTCAGACAGATGGTGTGGCCCCCGGGGCAGCTGTCACAGCTTACAAATGAGGAAGCCTCCAATTCCAACTGATTTTAAATTCAAGAACTTGACATGCAGTATAACTTCTTGTGAAGCATGACAAGGTAGGTGAGTTTTTGTGAACAAAAGTGAGATAATTAACTTAAAAATTACAATAGTCAAGAGTGCTGGCAGAATGAGTGACCTTGGGTGTAAAGTGAGAGCTTGTATCCTGGCATCGTGCAAACTCAAACATAGGGTTGGTCAGTTAAAAGAAGGCAGGACTGAGTCCACACTGCTGGCTACTCCCAATAGCTCCTCGTCGTCCTCTGCGCAGCGCAAATTCCTCCCATTTTTTGGCAATGTGGCGAAAGCGCCGGGTCAGACATTCCAGGAAGAAGGGCAGCGAGAGCCTGCGGGTCATCCAGGTGTGCAGGGTGGGGTGAGCACAGGCATGGGGCCGGGGCGGAGAAGGTGGAGGTTACTCCTGGTGCCCAGGTGAGCGGTGGAGAGGGTCCCTGTGAGAGGGGAGGGTCTGCCATGGGGCCTAGTCTGCCCCGGCTGGTGCCCCACCAGGAGGAGCTCTCAACACCGCGGACACTCTCCTGCACAGGTGGGCTTTGGGACAGAGCCAGCAGCCCTCCCAGCCCCCAGGAGGCCCCCAGGAACAAGCCAGTTAGTAGCCAAAACCACTGAGAAACAACATTTAAAATCGTGATTTGAGGCCCCCTTCCCTGTTTGGGGAAGAGCAGCTGGGCTGCAGGTCAGGGCTGTGGGCAGAGCTGGGCACTCAGGATCCCCTCGCCCAGGGCCCCTGCCGGAGCAGGGGAGACAGACAAACGGGCTTTTATTTATACCCGACCGGGCTCCCTGACCAGGGCCCGCTGTGCCTGGGGGGCCCCGTGGCCTTGGCCTGGAGCCTGCAGACTGAGCAGCAGCAGCAGCCGCGTGCAGGGGAGCGCCGCCACAGCTGCACTCTCACTCCACCGGGCCCCCAGGTGGAGCCATGACAGGGGGCCCCTCGTGCAGCCTGGTGCCTAGGCTGGAGGGGGTGAGGTTGGCCTGGGCGGGGCACAGGCTGTGCCTGGTGCGGAAGGACTGGGCCGGGAGTCCTGGCACTTCTCGGGCAGCACGCACGCTCTGCACTACCCTGGTCACACCTGTCTGCGGGCTCGTCTCCAGGCCGTCAGCGCGGGAGGGGCACCCCAGCGTCGCGTCACTGTTTCCTCCCAAAGACACGGCACCACTTCACATCAGGGTTTGCTACCAAATGAATTGGCTGCAAACTTGAAAAATCTTTCTGTTCATAGGCTTTTGGGCTTCGAAACTGGCATCAGAGGGTTACGAGCCTGTATTCTGTCATAAGGACTTGGGGGCGGCGGGGGGGGGCTCCGTCAAGTGCAAAGTGGCTGCTGACAGAACAGCCTGGATGGAGGCAGGAGGAGGGTGAACCCCGCTGACCTCCTCCGACCCCATGCAGCCACTTCTCGAACGTAGGCCAGCCTCACTCCGGTCACACAGCGTCAACTGACGCGGACCTGGCGGCCGGTGGTGGCGGCAGCGTGGGGGCCAAGGTCTGTGCTTGGGAGCGAGGTCACCTGCCGTCCCAGCCTCCAGACCAGGCGCTCAGTCCCGGGCCCCAGGGGGTCACAGTCCCGCGTGGGACACGCACGCCCTGGCCTCGCCCTCGACAGGACCCTGTGGTGGCCCCGGCCGCGCCCCATCACGTGTGTGCTGTGTGCTGTGTCCTGTTTCCTTCATTTGAATGCTCCGTGGCTTTTCTTTCAAGCATCTTTTTATAAAAAACCTAAGATGGGGGATCAAGCATTCCAACAACACAGAGTATAAACACTGGCTTTCATTTCCATCACTTCATTCGCGAAGCCCCGTGGGAGGGCGCTGGGGGGACGCCCGCCTCCAGGAGCCGGGCCGAGCGCAGCTCCCCTTCGCACACGCACTGGGTCCAGAGCACAGGCCTGTGCTGTTGTGTGTTCTTGCCTCGGCGCTTCCCCGCGGGGACAGCGACAGAGCTACGGGTGGCAAAGTGCTGTGACTGGCTGAGCGCCGGCCCCTCCTCCCCCGGGACTCAGACCCGGTCGGTGGGCGTGCACTGAGCCCGCAGGCTGTGCACCAGCGGCGCCTCTGGGCTGGCCCCGTGCTGCTGGCCGTCTATGCCAGCACCTGCTGGACCCCCGCCTGGTCCGCGGAGCAGCTCTGGCGCCCGCAGGGCATCTTCTTGACCAGCCGCCGCAGCTTGCCGGGGAAGCTCCTGTTGAGGCAGCGGTACAGCAGCGGTGTCACGGCGCTGCTGGAGAAGGCCAAGCACCGGGACAGGTCCTTCGCGAAGAGCAGCGTCCCCAGGTGCTGCCCGGCCACCGCCCCCCCGCGCAGGGCCAGCGACGTGTGCCCCAGGAGGGTCAGGTAGTGCGGCGTCCAGAGCCCAAACTGTGTGCACACGGTGGCCACCAGGAGCCTGTGCACCGAGGGGTCCAGCCTCCCCGAGTCCTGGTCGAGGGGCGTGTCCTCCTTGCGGATCCGGGAGATGAGCACGAGGGCGTAGAGCACAGCCAGGCCGGGCACCAGGTACCCGATGAACACCATGATGGCGTCGGCGGCCTCCGGGTGCTGCATCTTGGCGCACTCGACGATCCTGGCCGCCACGTGGCTGCAGATGTAGAAGAGCAGGGAGGAGAAGCTGGTGAGCAGGGCCCCGCCCCAGACGAAGCCGCACACGTGCCGGCTGTTGTAGACGCTGGACATGTAGGTGCGGGGCAGCGCCCGCTCGATGTAGTAGTCGAGGCTGAGCAGGGCCGTGGAGTACATGGTCACCAGGGAGCAGACGTTGAACAGGACCAGCAGCGTCACGTGGGCCTCGCTGCCGAAGCCCCACAGGGCCCACCCGGAGGCGCTGGGGCCCAGCAGGTGCGCGGGCGCCAGGGCGCTGAGCACCAGGCCGGCCACGGCCATGTTCACGAAGTAGACGTCGGGCATGGTCATGCTGCCCTGGTCCTGCAGGTTCGCCAGCACCAGCAGCGCGTTGTAGCCCAGGCCCACGGGCACGCCGACTGCCAGGTAGAGCAGGGAGAAGGCGGACAGCACCAGCTGGGAGTGCTGGCAGAGGGGCTGGTCCTCGCCCCGACCCGTGCCGTTGAGCGGACCGCAGCTCCACATGGCGCTGGGGCAGCTGGCTGTGGGGAGAGCAGGGAGGTTAGTCGTCACCTGGAGCCAGAGCCCCAGGCCTGCAGGTCCCCAGAGAGCTGGGAACCCCAGAAACGGAGCCTTTTAACAAGGAAGCTCCATGAAAGTCACGTGTCGCCGCAGGTGCTACCCAGAGCCCGAGGGCCAGGCTAGGAAGGCCAGCGCGGCAGTGATGTCGGGGCCACAGACCCGTCCCTGAGGAGTCTGAGCACCGGGCCTTTACCCAGGCTGCTCCTGGGGCTCGGCCCCCACTGGCTCACCACCACAGTGGCTGGCAGTCAGGGCATCTCCCCCGGGCGGGCGCCCTGCAGCCCCTGCTGACCTGGGCCGGAGCCCTCGGGCCTCTGCTCAGTCCTGCCCCTGCCCTTCCCCCAGCTCTGTTACTGGAAAGAGATTAAGAACACAAAGTGCCCTCGGACGCTGGTGGCCCAGCCCGGGCACCTCCAGGGGAGGGAGTGCCTGCCTGCGGCCTGGCCTCCCAGCCAGCTCAGCCTCATCAGCCCCTCCTGCTCCAGAGCCACCTGCCAGGGGAGCAGGGACTGAGTGATGGACAGAGTGAGGGCGCAGCCTCTGGGCCAATGAGGACACAGCCGGCTTTCTGGCCTGAATCTGGACTCTTCACCACACGCGTGGGAATCGACAGTCCCTCTGCCTGCGTTCCCTGTCTCTCACGGTGCCTGGGTAGCACAGGACGCCGCACAAGCAGCCCGAGAGCGGGCAGAGGCGCTGGGCGCTGGTGCACGGTCACGGTGAGCCTGAGCCTCAGGAAGTAGGAAGCGCTGCTCTGGAGATGCCCGCACCAGGGGCTGGAGACCTGAGGGACCTGCAGGGGGCTGGGCTCAGGTGACGTTGCCTGTGGGAGCCTGGCCCTGTCCTCCCGCGTCACGGGCCGTGCACGCCCGGTCCGGGTGGCCTGTCCGTCCGGTGCGTGGGAGGCCTGGGTGGGCTCAGCACTGGCATTGGAGAGAACTGGCAGGAAGAGCAGATCCCCTTTCTTGGGAGGAAAAACTTAGGACCCGATGTAGTTTGGCCCCAGCACCTGTGCTCGCAGGCCAGGTGAGGGCCGCTCAGCAACACTTGTGTCCCAGGCTCAGGCACAGGCACAGTCAGCCCTGCCGGGGCACTGCCCCCTGGGTGCCATGGACAAAGGGCTCTGCCGCCTTGAGTCCCGAGCCCGTCCCGTGGCACGTCCCACAAACTTTTCCCGTGTCTGCCACGCCCCACCACCGTGCCGGAGGCTGAGGCTCAGCAGTGAGCAGCGGGGAGGCCCCACCGTGGTGGGGAGGGAGGGGGGTGCCGAGACAGGGGTCAGCGCCCCTGCGCCCTCTGACCGCCGTGGGGCAGGCGGGAGGGACACCGAGTGTGTGGGTGGCAATGTCCTCACAGCCTCGTGAGCGCCTCCCAGCAGCCCAAGGAGGGGGGTGCAGGCGGTAACGGAAACGCAGGGCAGCCCCGCTCTGCCCACACCTGCTATTACATCACTGTCCACAGTGCCCAGCGGAGCAGTGGGTTCTCCCCCTGCACAGTGCTCCTCGGCCTGCGGGGCTGGATTCCAGGGGAGCAGGTGTGTCAGGCAGGGTCCCCCATGGCCCTGGTGCCTCTGGCCCAGCTCAGGGGAAGCTTGGCTGTTCACACGCTGCGGGAGGAGCCGTGCGCGGCTCCCTTCAGCTGCCTCCCGCAGCTTCCCTTCTCCCGTTCCCCAGCGAGCCTGTGAGCACACGGCGCAGGTGTGTGAACGCTGTCTCCTGTCCTGGTGCCCCTCCCTCTCAAGGCTCCTGCTGAGCCAGGAGCGTGGGTGTGGGGTTTGTCCACCTGACCTCGCCGTTCCCGTCCCCAGCAAACACTGCCTTCCTGGGGCCACTCCAGCCGCCCCGGCCTTGCCGAGCTGCACGCCCCAGGCCCCTGGAGTCTACCAGGGGGTTCCCACCTGTCCCCGTGGGGGCAGGAGGTGGGACTGCAGCCCCTGGGAGGCAGATGCCCACTGTCACTGGAACAGGTGGCGTCTGTCCCTGGGGGTCCGCTGCCAGGACACAGCCCAAGAGATGCGCTCTTGGTCCCACAAGGCTGGCCCTTCTCAGGCCGCCATTGCCAGCTTCCTGCCCTCACCTGCCCCGTCCGTGCTCACGTTCTGAGCGCCGGGCCACCGTCTCCTCGCAGCAGCCCCTGCTCCCCTGGCAGGTCCGTGCCCCCCCCAGGCTGTGTGCAGCCCGTTTCCTGCAGCGGGTGGCTCGGGCGGCTCTGTCCCCACTGCGGGCGGCCCGCACGCCCCAGCCCGTGTGTGGGGCACGCAGGGCGAGGAGCTCCTCTCGCCTGCAGTGAACCGAGCAGACATTTGAGCAGAAACTCAGGACAGTTGTACCTTCTGGACACACCTTGGGCCTCGGGTCAGTGCTGTCCCTGGGGTGGGCGGGGCACAGAGCCAGGAGGCAGCAGCACAGGCTGCAGGCCCGCCTGCCCCCCACCCCAGGGCCCAGCCACGGCCCAGGGACTGCACCCCGCAGCAGTGGCTGGCCTCGAGCAACCGTCCGGTTCTGGCCCAGGCGGGCTGGTTCTTGGGAAATGGTCACATGGAATAAAATCCGTAGAGAATTTCCTGGAAGCAAGGGGGACGGGTGGGGACTGTGTGCTGGGCTTCAGAGCAGAAACGGCCGCATGCGTGCGTGCGTGCGTGCGTGCGTGCGTGCTGGCAGCTCGTAAGCATCCCGTCGTGTGGCCTCCCGCACCAGCGGGAGGGGAGGGACTGGCTTCAGGTGCAGGTTCGGGCTCCAAGGCCCCGGTGCCCGCTCGCTTTCAGTCTGGTGCTGCCCACGGGCGGAGTGGCGGGGTCCCTGGTCCCCCCAGGTGTGAACAGGTGTCTGGCACGTTCTAGAGTGCGGACCTCTCACTCTTACCCTGTGAGCTCGCGGGGTGGGGGCGGGGAGGCAGGGTTGCTGGACTTGGCCCCACCCCTCTGGCCCCCATTTTCCTGCAGTCACTCCCCTTCCCTCCTGGCTCTGGTTCTGTGAGTCCGGAAGGAGCTGCCTGGCAAGAGGGGGGCCAACAACAACGCTCGCCCTTCCCCCTCTCCCCCCTCCCCGCTCCCCTCAGGCACAGGCCTCGGCAGCCGGATTCCAGGTACCCAGCCTGTTCCTTCCTGAGACAGGAACTCACAACTCAGCTGTGCAGACCCGGCTCCTGGAAGGGCCTCTCTGCTTCTTGGTCCCCTGACAGGACAGGAGAGAGGAGGCGGCTCCCTCCAGCCACGGGCGCTTCTGCAGAGCACCTCCCCGTGCCAGCCGGCGTCCTGCCAGCCCTCGGCTGAAGGGCTCTGGTTGAGAGGGCTCCGGTGGCGTGCCGGCCCAGCCTTAAGAACAGGCCTGCTGCTGCCCCACCTCTGGCTACTGCCTCTGCCAGGTCACCTCCAGACTCACTGGCCGGTTTGGCCACCTTCTTCCCATTCTTATCACTGACCCGCCCACTCCCTGAAACCCTCCCCCACGATTCTTAGGACTGTCGCCCACTTGCAGTGGCAGCCTCGTCCACGCCCGTGTCCCATGAGACACCGGGAAAGGCAACCTGCTGTCTGTCCGGACTGCACCCCAGGCCCACGTCCCTGGCTCTCACACTGGGCTGGGCCCTGGCTCTATCCCTGGCCTCTCCCTCCTGCCTGGTCCGGGTTCCTTCCCCACCTCACTCCGTGGGGGCAGGACACAGGAAGTGTCTGTGCTGCCTTGGGGCATGTCCCGTCTTCATGGCGGGGAGGAAAGGGGGCCGCCAGGGGGAGCGGGGAGCAGCTGCCCTGCAGGAGGGTGCTGCCACCCGTGGGGGGCTCAGGCACCCAGGCTCCCCAGTGGAGAGGGGGGGGGCTCCTCTTCGTGAGGAATGAGAATGCACTCGCCTTCCCTGCCCAAGCTGCCAGGGGGCCATGGGGCTTGGGAATCTTTAAAGGGATCAGAGCTGTGGTCAGTTCCTCTGGGCCAGAGGGGCCGTCCCACATTCCGAGGAAGGCCAGGCAGAGGTGGCGAGGCCAGCTGCCTGATCAGAAGAGCCGAGTCCACCTGTGTCCCCTGTTGCCGGGCGCTGCCCACGGCCTCTCTACCACTGAGTGGTGGCCTCGGGCCGCCATCACGGCCACCCCGACCGGGGACCAGGTGAGCGGCCGCGGCACCAGGCATGGCCTCTCTGAGCATCGCTGGAGGTCCTGTCCCGTCCAGCCCCTAAGCCCTCCCGGAGCCTCAGTGGGACTGCATGTCGTCAGCTGAAGACGGTCCCTCCTCACACGAAGGGGCTCCTCCAAGGCCACCCGCACCCCACCACCCGGTCCTCCAGGTGCTGTGCTGGCCGGCCAGGCCTCCGCCCAGGGCCGCCGGTGCTGCGGGTGCCTTCGGCCGCGCTCCCTCCTGGGCTGGTGGCGGGCTCTTGCCGGGTCCTCTGCTCTGGGGCGCAGGTTGGAGGTGTGTGACTCCAGAGCAGGCCACACTGGCCGCTCTCCCTGCCGGCCTGGAGGGCTGTGGAGGCGAGTCCAGGTGTTCCCTGCTCTGCCTGGGCCTAGCAGGTGCTTCTGCACCTGTGGTTTCTTCCTCTTGGGCACCTGCAGGCCTGAGCGTGCTGCCCCTTCAGGAGCCTGTCGGACGCTTGGAGGCCCGGGCTCCCACTGCAGCAGCAGCGGTGACAACGAGTCCGCGTGCGGCTGAAAGGCCCTGCGGGACAGACAGGCCACACAGGCTCTGCCCAGCACCTGAGTCCCAAAAGACCAAGCGGGGCACCTCGGACAGCAGCCTCCCCGGTCCTGGGGTGGGGCCAGAGGTGGCAGCACTGTCCTCTCCAGGCGAGAAGGCAGCTCCCAGCTGGCCTCTCCGCCCTGGCCAGTGCGTCCTCCATGTGAGGGAGCTCTGAGCAGGGCTCCACGGTGACCGAGGCTGCTGCTGCGCAGGCCGCAGAGCGCCCAGTTGGATTTATCAGTGCGGCATGCAGAGCACAGGGTGCCTGGCCGTCCTGGTGTCGGGGTGAGGAGGGTGCGGGCCCCCTCCCCAGATCTTCCCCACAGGCAGCTGGGTGGGGGAACTCAGGGTCCTGTTCACTGACACATGCGAAGAGAAAACCAGGAGGGAGGGATGAGGGCGTGAGACCTGTCACAGCCACGTGCAAGTCCTCCTGGGAGAGGACCCCGAGAAGGGCATGCTGGGGGCCCCGCTGAGCCCGGCAGACGGCAGAGGCCTGGCTGTGGGTCTGGTTGAGTCAGGGCTTTCCTGGGGTTGCCCTCGTCCCGAGCTCCTCACTGTATTCACAGCTGCCCCAGGAATGGGGACTGGAGAGGTGACAAGCTCAGGTTCGTAACTATGACAACCGACACTGCAGGGACCACAGGCCAGTTGGGCTGGTGTCTGTGGCACAGAGGGAGCCCTGGCCTCCCTCTTCCTGGGCCTTTTCAAGAGCACAGACTTGCAACCCGAAGCCCAGTGCATGTCCATAGCAACCAGAGGGAACTTGGCTAAAGCCAGGACCAGCGTCAATCGTGATCTCCATGGAAACAGGATGCTGGCATGGTCAGAGCAGCAACTGGGGAAGTAACTGGGCCGAGATGGCAGGGAGCAGGGGCCTCCCAGGAATCTTGTACACACAAGGCCAGCAGCGAGCTGTCCTCTCCCCCAGCGCGACCTCACCTTCCCCTGCTCCGAGTCAGAGGCGCTGTCCTGCACCCAGGTCCTCCGCGCCGGCCCATAGCCTGGCCGCTCACATTCACTGCTGTCCACACACAGACTGCTGGCCTAGGATGCCCTTCCTCGCTGCCCCTTGACCACCAGACTCGCCCTTGAAGCTCGGCCCGTCTCCACCTGGCCCCACCTGCTGAGTCCCTCTTCCCACCACCAGAGCTCTGAAGGGGCGCTTTCTTGGTTGAGACCTGCAGCCGGCTGGCTCCGTCTTCGAAGAGATGCTTCGGGTGACGTGAAAGGCTTTCCCCACGGAGGCAGACGCGCTGACTGGAAGGGGGAGGCGGGGAGAGCTCTGTGGTGCCGAGATGGCGTGACCTTTGAACCTTCAGAGACCTAGTGTGCGGTCGAGGCCAGGCTGGGCAGTGCGTCCTGAGTGGGCAGGAGCTCGGCTGGGACTCACCCTCCCACGAATGTTCTGGGACAACCAAAATGCTTTGAAAGGGACTCCTGAACGCGTGTTTCCTCTGTACATTGGCAGAGGTGTAGCCACAGGTAACCCCGCTGGTCGGGGCAGACGCTCCTGAGGCTGTTTCCAGGGTCTCACGGGGGCTTACGCCCTGATCCCCTCGCAGCCGGTGCCTTCTGGGGGGTGATGGGAAACGGCTCGTTATACAGGTGGGTCACTTGGATGTGGCAGCCTTTTGCTTTTTACGGCTCCAAACTGCCGAGTGGCGACAATGAACCCGGCAACCTGGTCAGATGCACAAACGGAGCCGCCTCTCTCCAGGGAGCACGGCCGCTGGCTGGCTCGGGGAGGGCGGGGAGGAGACGCAGCAGGTCCTGGCCAGCGGCCGCGCAGCCACGGCCCCTCTCCTGGGAGAAGCAGGACACACGCTCTTTGTTTATGGAGACTGGTTACTTGGGCTTTCTGTTACCTGAGGAACTTGGTTTGAGGCTGCTGCTCCCTCCAGGTCCACCAGACCACGGGAAACCGGAAACACAAGAGGCTGGCTCCACGGGCCAGGCCAGGCCGAGCACAGCGCGTCGCATTTCACTCGCTCCGCCGGCGTCGGCTCTGAACCAGGTGTGCTCTTACCTGGGGAAGGACTCAGCCCACAGATCCTATCGCCACTGCTCTCGGAGGAGGAACAGCCAGTTATTTCCATTCGTGGCAGTGGCTTCCTCAGCCTGCAGCTCCTGGCAGGCCCAGCGGCGCGTGTGGGAGGAGGGGCCGGTGGGCCTCTGAGGACGCCCGGGACCGGCCGGCTCCGCGGCCCTCCGCCCGCGAAGGGGCTCTGCTGCACATGGAGACCCAGCAGCATCCGTTTTGGCAGCTCAAATGAGAAGACTCCCCTCCTTCCTCTACACTGAGCCTCTGCTGTGGAACCTGCGCAGCGTTTCCGGGCCGGGGCCGGGCCTGGGCGGCTGCCCGGTCGTGCACTGGCTTTAGCCTGAGAAGCTGAGGAGCCCGCAGCAGCAAGAGGAACTATGGGAAGCACTGCCTATGGCCGGAGTGCGACCGGTGTGCACTCACACAGCGGCCAGTCTCGGGGAGGTCATGCCTCCCGCCCCCAAGACACGGCCGGGTGGCAGTTATTTTGTTGGGATTCCCAGCATCCCCTAGGGCAGTGATGGCGAACCTATGACACGCGTGTCAGAATTGACACGCGAACTCATTTTTTTGGTTGATTTTTCTTTGTTAAATGGCATTTAAATATATAAGATAAGTATCAAAAATATACATCTTTGTTTTACTATGGCTGCAAATATCAAAAAATTTCTGTATGTGACACGGCACCAGAGTTAAGTTAGGGTTTTTCAAAACGCTGACACGCCGAGCTCGAACAGGGCATAGGCTGTGAGATGGAGCAGCGGTCCCTCCTCCTCCCATGAATCACACAGGCCTAGCCCCTGTGTTCTCTGCACGGCTATCATTTTCCATTGTCTCCTAGACAGTCCGTGTGCACACTGTGACCTAAACCACACTGGTGGCCGTGCCTGCCCTTCACCCTCAGCCCACAGGGGCTTTGAGCTACCGGGAGGGCAGGTCAGTGTCCATGTTTACATCCCCCCCAAAGCCATGTCTCCTGTGCTCAGGGTGTCCCCCCACTCACTAGGGAGCACGACACCATTGGTTGGGCCTGAGCCCACCGCCCTCGGCCATGTGTGCCCTGAGCACGGGCATCATGGTGTGGCTTCCCGCCTGGGCAGTCAGCACTCACAGAGCCGCGGTTGTTAAAGGCCGGTCATCTTCCGAGGCCTGGTCACCAGGAAGCTGCCTGAGGCCCTGGTTGGAGAGCGTCTCTTCGCCGTCGGCGGTGCCCACTGGGCCCAGTTAGGACACAGCCTGGGAACACGGTGGGGTGTGCAGAGGCTGTAGAGCCAGCTTCTTGCCCCGTGAGTGAACGCTGGCCTCGGCCAGATGGGGAGATAGCAGGAGGAGGCCAGGCTGCTGGTTGCTTAAGATAGGGAGCTGGTTGTTTACAGGCGGCAGGGTGCAGCGAGCGGATAAAAAGCTGTGGACGCAGAGGGAGGCAGCCGGGTCCCGCCGCTGAGCCCACTCTGCCCATGCACACAGGACATCACTGGGCCACAAAAAGGAAATCTCGCCGTTTGCGACCACATGGATGGACCCAGAGGTATTGTGCTCAGTGACACGTCAGGGAAAGACAGATGCCACATGACCTCACTCGCTGCGGAATTGGAAGAACAAAGTGAAGCAACAGAAAAGGTGGCGAGGGGACACCGAGGTCTGCACGGCACCCGGTGAGGGTCACCCTCGGAAGGGGGCGCGGCTGTGACAGGACCGCCCAGAAGGGGCGCCGAGCGCGAGGCCCCCTCTGACCCGAGGAGCCTGTCCGAGCCAGGGGTGACCTACTTCTCCAGGAGCCCAGCCAGTTAGCCACAGACTTTATCTCCCACCAGACGTGGCTCGGAACGCGCTGAAATGTTGTAATCACGAAAGGACGAGAGCTGTGACCACGGGACCCAGAGGGCTGGTCAGTCCCTGGAACATGTGGTGCCTCCCTCGGCCGCGGGCAGCCGCTCAGCTGCCTGGGAAGGTGACTGACCCTGCCCGGGGCTGCCCGGCCTGGCTGCCCTCCCGGCTCAGCGGCTCGGCGCCCCACCCCCCCGGGACAGTGCCCTGCGCCGGGACAGCGCCACCCCCAAAACACGGTCGGGCGCAGGGACAGTGCCCTGCACGGAGACAGCGCTCCCCCACCCCCAGGGGACAGCGCCCCACCCCCGGGACAGTGCCCTGCGCGGGCACAGCGCCCCCACCCCCAGGGGACAGCGCAGGGCGGGGCCCGGGGACCCGAGTCCGAGCGCAGCCCCCGGCCAGAGGGGCCGCAGCCCCGGCTCGCTCCCCGCGCGCCGCCCGCGAGAGTGCCCAGTGCCCGGCCCCTCCGACCCCGCGTCGGCGCCCACTCACCGGCTCGCTGGGCCGCGCAGTCGCCGCGGGCGGGCAGTCAGGGCTCACGGCGCGCACGCCGCGCGGGGCCTGTGTACACACGTGACCGCCGTCGCCCCGCCCCCGGCGTGGCCCCGCCCCGCGCGGCCCGGGACCGCTGGCCGGGCGGCCGGGCCCTCCCGGGACCTGGGGTCAGCCGAGCGGACGCGGGCCCGGGCGGCCCGGGTGCGCCGGGCCTGGGACTGAGCGCGGGCAGCCCCGCCCCGCAGCCCGCGACCTGCGCCTGGCGAGCACCTGCTCGGCTTCCCGGCGTTTCCCGGCCGCGCTCCCGGGCGCAGGAGCCTCTTTGTAAACCGCTCGCCCCGGGAGCCGCTCAGAGGCAGCGCATTGTTCGCCGGGCGGACCCGCGCCGCGCGGTCATTAGAGGCTGATTCCCGCGGAGCGCGCGGGGCCCGGCAGCACGTTCGGGCCCAGGCCTGAGTAAGGACAGTTCCCTCTGAAAACCCGGATTTGCTGCGTGGCCCGGAGTGGAAGGCGGCGGGCGGCGGCCTGGCCTGGAGGGGGCGGGGGTCAGCGGGTCGGACCCTGGCTGCGGGCGGGCTGAGCCTTACTCTGCGAAGCCCCTGGGCCCCGCCGCCTGTGGCTCTGTTGTGGCCTGACTGGCCCCTCCGCCAGCACCAGCGAGGGTGGCCGGGGCCCCTGGCCGGCAGTGGCCGCAGTGGCCCCGAGGCCGAGACCAGGCCCGGCCAGCCAGTGCGGACGGCGTGCAGGCAGGAGGACTGTCCTCGCCCTCAGGACCGCCTCTCAGGGCAGATTCCCCCATCGTCCCTCCCATCGGAGACCCACTCACATAGCCACCGTCTTCCTATGGACCACTAAAGAGGAGACTATCGATTGTACGCAGCCCCTGGTTCTAGGGAGGTTAAATGAGAGGTGGCCCGTGTGGCATCAATGAGATAGCGCCCTCCTCACTGTTCCAATGACCTTGAGCCTCAGAAACGTCGAGCAACTTGCCCCAGGTCACAGAGCAGGTAGCGAGCGAGGTTTGAACCAGGGGGTCTTGGCTCTCTAGGTCAGGGCCTCCCGGATCACAGCGCTGTCTCCTGTGCGAATGGCCTCCAGTTAGAGGTTCCGGATGCCAGGCCGCCGAGCCCTGCCCACGGCGTGTCCTCTGGGGACAGCCACTCAGCCCTCAGGGCTCCCCGACCAGACCCTCTGGTCTGCACAGGGAGACGGCAGGGTCTGTGTGTCCGCCAGGCGTGCAGATCTGCCCCCGAGCGCTGCAGCGAGTCCCTGCTGCTGGCTGCCCGCCTGCTCGGGCAGCTCCTGTGAGAGACCCGATGACTTTGGGGACAGCTCCACCGCCTGGGCACACGGACTGGGCTGTGGGAGGCCCGTGAAGCTGAACCTGATTCTGGGGTTCGAGAAGCAATCGGTCTGGTGTTGGTTTTTTAAAACCACGTGGAGCTGGTGTCCCCTGCCTTGCTGGGGACGGGGTGCCCTCATTGTGCGCCAAGCTCTGCAGTGAGAAGGGAGACCCCGCCCGGATTGTGGGAGCGTCGCAGCCACCGTGCTCACCACAGTCTGGAGGCGGGCACCGTCCTGTCTGTCCCAGAAGCACTGATGGCTCGCGGACCCACCCCGTGGGGACTGGGAGGGCTGCCTCTGAGGGCCTGGGGGTGCCCTGGCTGGAAGGCAGGCAGGTGTCCTGAAGGGGCCCCTTGCAGCCCTAGGTGCTTGCCTGCGGATTGGGTCCTGTGTGGCATGCGGATCAGGGACAAGGAAGCTGACGGGTGAGTTCTCTGAGTGTGGTTTGACCTCTGTGTCCCAGTAAGGTGTGAACTTTGATAAGAAAGTGTGGAGGGAGGGCTGTAACAGACAGAGGCCCGACGAGGGTGGGCGGTCAGCCCCAGGCTGGGCTGTGTTCCTGCGTGGTCACAGCAGGTCAGCGCTGTGTTGTGCAGCCGCCACCCTGCGTCCCTCTGCACCGTCCCCCCCCTTTCCAGTGCCGTCCCCCTGGCCCTGCCAGCACTGCTCTGTCCTCTGGGGAAGCAGATCATCCGTTAGTCACACAGGGAGGGCCCGGGCTGGGTCTCAGCCTGTGTCCTGAGCACATGGCCTCATGTGAGACCTGGTGGCAGGTTCTAGCTGGGCCAGCAGAGCTGCCTCCGGGGCCGTGTGGCCGGCAGCGGCGACATCTGCCTGCCTGCTGACCTCTCCCCTCGGGCCACGGTGCCAGTCGTGGAAAGCTCATTCTCATGGCCTCTGGGAAAGGTCGGCGGCAACTTTGTGCTTCCAGAACGCCAGCCACCAGGCTGCGCTCACCCCAGGGGCCGCAGGTCCCCAGCCACCCTGGCTCCTCAGACTCAGGGGGCCTCTGCGCCTCCCAGGACCTGGGTGGCAGCTGTCCCCTCTTTCTGGACACGTCTCTCCCAAACAGCCTGGCTGTGCCCTTGCTTCCAGTCTCTACTCAGGTGTCACCTTCCTGGCACCGTTTTCCTTGACCTCCATCCTCCCACGACCATTCTAAATTACAAAATGCAAATAACCCTGCTCTCTGTCTGACCTGCCTGGGTTTCTCCCAATACTGCAGCCTCCTACGGTCATCTCGCTGCCTCCTTGCTGCCGCAGTGTCTCCGCCCGCAGGCTGCCATGACCGAGCCTCACATCATGGAGGCTGGCCCAGCGCCAAGGCGCCAGCGGGTCCCAGTCCACTGAGGGCCCTTCCTGGTTCCTAGGCGGCCGTCTGCTCGCTGTGTCCTCCCCAGGGGAGGACAGGACACCCTGGTGGCAGGGGCCTCCACTTACAGGGCGCTCATCCCATCTAGGAGGCCTCCGTGACCTGATCGCCCCATCGCCCCACCTCCTGACTGTCACACTAGGGGTTCGGCAATGCGTACGGGTCCCCGTCACGTACCCACTCTTCCTGCCCAGGAGCTGCTGAGAGAATGTGCAGTGTGTGGGTTCTAGGGTCTCAGTTCCCCCGGGGTGGACGCAGTGCTGCCTCCAGGTTCACTCGGTAGGTAGGCAGGCCTCTCGGTCACGCCGCCAGCTGTGTGAGGTCCTATTCCCGTGGGGCCCTGTACTGAAACCCCGGGCTGCAGTGGGTGGCCAGTGGGTGGTGTGTGGCCTGCAGGCTGGTCCCAGGTCAGAGGGAAACACTGCATCGGGCGTAGGCAGACCTGGTGCACTTCACACCCTCTCTGAGCCTCGATTTCTCCTCTGTAAAGTGTGGGTGACGGGGTGGCTGGGAGCGTGAGGGAAAGCCTGCTGAGCCGTGTCCGCATGTGTGTCCTCAGCCAGCACCTCTGGCCTGTGCACCCTGGGGTCCAGGGCTGGCCGTGGAAGGCAGCGGTCAGTGCGCAGACCCAGAGCAGACTTCACTCCATGAACCAGCGACCTCAGAAACAACAACGCTTCCCAGTCTCAGCCTTGTCTGTACAGTGGGGGCATGATGCCCGCATCCCCGGGATTAATCAGGAAGCTGTGAGCTGGCCCAGCACGGGACCACTGTGGAGACCGGGCCCACCCTACCCTCGCAGCCATCCAGCTCTGGTCAGGCCTCGGCAGCCCCTGGCCTTCCTGCCCCGACCCCCGCCCCCGCCAGGGTTGAGCAAGCCTCTGTGGATTTCTGTCGGTAGCGGGGAAAAACACAAAAAGACGCTGTCTTGGCTCCAAACCTTGGAGATCCTTATCAGGCCGGGAAATTGGAACACCCACACCCAAAGCAGGAAGCCCACACCCACTGGAGCAGGAAGAAAGGGCCCCGCGAGCACCCTCCCCAGCGCCGGTGCGGGGCCTCCTGCAGCCCCTGGCCCGACCTCTGCCAGGGGCGGGTGACAGGCCCGCCAGGCTCCTGGCTGCTGGAGTGCGGTCATCCTGGGTCATAGATGGATGTGCAGCCTCAGGGGAGGGCACACAGGCTCTAGGAGAGGGAGAAGCTGTGCCCATGGCGGGAAGGAGGTGTGACTCACCCGTGGGTGCCCGGAGCCCTCCCTGAGGCCTCGTTGCTGGGCAGCGTCAGTGCAGTGAACGCCCCCTGTCCCTGTGGGGCTCGCGGTCCGGGGCACCGGACATCAGCCCGAACTCTGAGGGCTGTGTCGCTGCTCGGGGGCGGGGCGTGCTGGGGACCATGGTATTGGAGGCTGCTCAGTAGGTGACGCAGAGAAGGGGCCCTGCAGCTGCGGGTGGATGGCCCGGGGTCTGAAGTGAGGAGGGTGAGTTGTGAGCTCTGGGCAGAAGGAAGAGGAGCCCGTGCCAAGGCCCTGGGGCGGAGACTGCAGGCGGGTTCTGGGAACCTCGGGCCCTTTGCTGCAGGCGTGCACTTGCGGGATGGGGTGTCCATATGTGCAGAAGGGAGGGAGCGACTGCGGGGGGGGGGGGGGGGCGGCGCGCGAAGGCACTGCACCGGTTGCATTTCCGGTCTCCGGTCTCCGGTGTGGGGAGCTGCCAGGGAGAGCTGAAAGCAGGGCCTGCCACCCCCCACCCCCGGCTGCGTCTGCCACTTGGAGGCTGAGCTGCGGACCAAGAAGTGGCCCCAGGCCCCCGTCGCCTCTGAACCACCTCGTTAGTGAGGGGGCCCGCGGGTGGGGGTGGGGGTGGGCCCGTGCCCGCCACCCTTCCCGCCGGGCCTCCGCACCCGCCCGGGTCTGCGAGCCGGCGCCCACGTGCGGCGACCTGGCTCCGCCCACCGCCGAGCCACGCCCACGCGCCGGCGCGTGCGCGCTGGCGTCGCCGTCCAGCCGGCTGGATCTGGTTCCAGCCGCGCAGGGGCGGCCTGACATGCGCAGTGCGCCGGGCGAGGCGGGGCGCGTGGGCCGGGCTGACCCCACGGCCTGGGACGCGGAGGTCAGTGCGCCGAGCCGGGGACCCGGGGAGCCGGGAGCCGCGCCCGGGGCGGGGTCCGGCCTGCGCGTGCGCTCGCGGCGGGCGGCTCCCGGAGGGGCTGTGGGTCCGGACCGGGGGACGCCCCTGCGCCGGCCTCCGCCCTGGAGACCCCGGACCCCGGCAGATCCTCGGCGTCACCAGGAGGGCGTGGCGCCCCCACGGGGTCACGGCCGGCGCCCCGCCTCATCCCCGCTTTCCGTCCCCGCGTCCCGACGGGAGGGGGCTCTGGGCCCGGAAGATCTCGGGATGCGGGCGCCGCGGGGTCCCGATCCCCGGTGGGTGTGACCCGGGAGCTCGAGCCCCGGCACCGGGAACACCGTGTTTGCAGCGAAATTCCCACGAGGGTGTTTGCCGTTTTGCTCGTGAATTATTTGGCTGCGACTTGCTACTCAGCAGCGTGGGCGGCTTTGGAAAACGTGCTGTGCGCGCAGGGTTCTTGCGAAGCGAGCAAAACCTACCCCGCAAACAGCTTGCGAATGTGACGAAACGATTGTGGAAATGACACCCAACAATGAATGACGTGGAGGTAACGATATTCTCTGTAGAAACTGGGTGAAGCATTTGTTCTGGTTTTGCTGTTTCCTGATTTTGGAGCCAGTACCGAGTTTGGGTTTGGGCCCTGCTCGGGGCTGCGGGACTCTGATGGGGGGGAGGGGGGGCTGAGAGCTGGTCCGGTGTTCGCTGCACCCCCGGCCGGGCCAAGGCATTTCCCCTTCTAACTCGGGGCGCAGAAGCCACTGGGGGCGCAGGGCAGGACGGAACCTATTTGAAAATATGTGCAAACTTGCTTTTCCTTTGAGGGGCTGGCATCCGGGGAGCCGCAGCCTCGCCAGGTGCGGGGAGAGGTGTCTTCGGCTCCGGGGTAATTGTCGTGTGAATGGCAGGTGGGCACTGCCCAGCCAGCTGACGGATGTGGCTTCCGGTGCGTTTGCAGGTCCTGTGCCTGGTGCCCGTCGGCTCGGCGCTGGCCGGCCCCCCCCTGGCAGAGCCGCGGAGTCGGGACAGTCCCAGACACCACGTGTTTCCACAGGTGGAAGGAGGCGGATTTGAACTTCAGCCGGAAGGCGGTGGCCTGGCTGGGACCTGCAGTGCAGCAGCCTCTGCTCCCGGAAGCGTGGCACCTCCGTGACCTTTGCCTGCGAAGTTCCACCCCAAGCTGGACCGTGCGGGGTGCAGCGGGCCCCACGCTGCCTCGCCTGCTGGTGATGAAGGGAACAGGGACGTTGTAAACCGTCCCACCCGTCCGCGTGCCTCACGGCCGTATGGGTGACAGCCCACAGGCCTCGCTGAGATTCCAGGGGACGGTGGGGACCGGTGGCCCTTAGGATCTTGGAGCCACAAGGCTCAGCTCGGTCCCTGCTTCTGCCGAGCAGTTAGCCACTCCGAGGGTGGCAGTGCCAGGCCTGTGTGAGCTGCGAGGTGCTGCGGGCGCCCTGGCCCAGGGCAGGTCCTTGGCGTTCTGCGTCCCGTGTCTGGGCTGCGGGACAGGACTCTTCCTGGGACTCCTGGTCCCAGAGGCCTTAAAGGCTGGACATGAGGGAGCAGCTTCCTGCGCAGGCTCGGCCCAGGACGGCCGCCTCACACAGATCCCGTAAGAAGAGACCCTCGCCTCCGGAGCGTCTCTGGGAACGGAGCCGGAGGCGCCACCAGTGCTCAGCGGGTCCTGAGGCCTCGGACCCACTCCTCCGGCGCCTGGACGCCTTCCTGCTGCGATGCCCTGGTGTTCTGTGATCTTACCTGAGCCTCAGCCAGGCCCCGAGGAACGTGTCTGCAGGCACCGTCATGGACCAGCCTGGGGTGCTGCACCAAGGCCAGCGCTCCTCACTCCTGCCCAACACCCTGCCCTGCGGCTCCCCACTGCCAGTCACCGGCGGCCCTTCTCCCACGGCTCCGGCAGAGCCTCAGCCACAGCTCAGCGTCTCCACCTGGAACTTCACACCTGTCCCCTGAGGCACCGGCCAGCTGTGCCCTGGACCACTGCCCGGTGCTCTGGAGGCTGGGATTCCCGGCTCCACATTGGACCGGAACTGCTTCCTGCCCTGAGCCCTTGGGGGTGCTGCGGAGTGTCCTAACCGGTGGGAGGGGCGCTTAGAATTCCCGCCTGCCCGTCAGGCCTGAGCCCTGGGGAGGGGGCTGTGGGCTGGCGCAGCCCTGAGGTGTGCCCAGTGGGACCCCTCTCCCAGAGGCCCAGCCCCGAGCCTCCCCTCTTCCCATCCGTCTGCCCCCGGGGAGGGCCCTCCTGGGACAGGGCCTGGATGGGCTGTGCCTGAGTGAAACGGTGAACGTGCACTCACGGGAAATCACGCCTTCCCTCCTGTCGGAGGCCTTGTCTCCAGAAACCCAGTCGGACCTTGTGAAAAGCGGTCCTCAGGGCATAGCAGTCTGCCTCCTGCCAGGCCGTTCCTCGGGGCTGGACCCCGGCCCTTGTCCTGCAGGCCTGGGGGTAGGAGGAGGGTTGAACCGGCCTCCTTAGCAGACCGGAAGCGTGGCGCCTCGTGGTGCGGACCGCGTGGACCACGCTGCAGCTCTCCGGGGGCTGAGAAGCTGGCCCAGGCCTGGGTGCAGCTTTGGGACCTTGAACAGGTGTGGGGGAGGGTCCTCCCCACCTGGCTTTGTGCCAGGGCTGTGATCCCAGTGCCTGTTGACATTAGCAGACCTGCTTCATTCTCGGGTGTTGTCACGGCTCTCCCTGCAGCTGCTGGTTGTCGGTAATAACGAAGCCCAGGTTCTCCTGGAATTCAGCCTGGCTACTAAAGGGGTGCGGTGGCCGCCCGTCTCCAAACAGCCAGGTGTCCAGCTCATGGGGTGTTCATTGCTTGCAGCCTACGGAGGGCAGAGCCGTGCTATGCGCCTGGGAGAGGCTCTGGCCGGCGTGTGGCCTTTGTCCTGTCGCGTCTCTGATAAGGGCCAGTGTGCCCGCACCACGGAGCTGAGGCCAGTCGATTCCAAACTCCTCCCGCCAGGATGTAGGGGGGCAGGGCCCACTGTCGGCCAGGGCCGAGGCCAGAGCACTGGCCTGTCCTGCACGGACAGGGTTCCAGCTGCCACCTGTGCCGAGACCTGGACAAGACCTTCCTCCTCGGTCCTGTCACTGGGCTGAGGAAGGAGGTCAGATTCTGGGTCTGAACCCTCCAGGCGCAGAGGGAAGGAGGCGGGCGGGGGAAGGGGAGTCCCAGGAAGGGCCTGCCCTTTCCCAGGGCTTCATGCAGTGTCAGAGCCAGGGCTTGGGGGTCTGGGTTCTGGTTGGGGTTCTGTTCTTTGCCCCGTCTCACAAATTCAGGGAGCTTGAACCTGGATAAGAAAAAACTAAGTATTTTCTCCATCTCTGGCCCCAGCAGAGCCTTCCTTCACTGTGGGTGCTGGGGGGCCTGTGCGGGCGGGGACGTCAGGGCTGCCTGCACGCAGCTCCCCGGGGGCTGGTACCGGTGGCACTAAGCCTGGTGGTCTTCCTCATACTCGGGGACCTTTCCGTTTGTGCCTGTGAGTCCCGTGGACTGGTTCGTGCACTGAACACCTGAGTCGGGCCCGCAGGCCCCGCCACACTCGCAGGAGGTCCATCGAGACGCGAGCCTCCTCCCCGGGAGGCCTCCCTGCACAGCGTGGACCTGGATCGGGCAGCCGCTCTCCCTGTCCTCCAGGAGCTCACCTGCGTCCGGCCGTGAGCTCCTCGGGGCCAGAGCCCGCGTCTGCCTCCATGCCAGCGCCAGCCCAGGACCCCGAGGGCAAGGGCCCACCCCACACAGCCCGCCCGCCCACCTGCGCTGGGCCCACCGACGCTCCAGGGCGTTTAAGTGGCTCATCGCAGCGCAGCCTCAGCTGCTGACGTGCAGATCCTCGGAAGTGACTTCCGTTCTGATCAGGGTATTGCCAGGCGGTGGAGGGAGAGCTTCCCGCTCCCTCTGCAGCCCCAAGGAGGTAACTCGGGGCCACTCACGGGGGTTTGGGCAGATGTTTCCGCCGGGTGAGGCGGCTGGGGAATTGGCCTTTAGGGACGTACAGTCTGAGTCTGTGTGTCCTCAGCTGACAAAGCTGCTGAGCGTGACTGTGTCGTCTGGACTTTGGGGGGGGGCGGGCCTGGCGGTGGCCTTGGCTCTGGTTCGGAGGTTAAGTTAGCACCAGGGACGCGGCACAGGGCACAGGGTGCATCGAGTTATCCTGTGTAAAAGGCTAAGTGACCGGCCGTACGTACGTCCGACCACCCGGCCGGTACAGAGGACATGCACTGGCAATTTAAAATGAACGTTGACTTGCACACACACGATACATATAAGCTCTCGGAATGGGTATTATTGAAATCCCCCGTGAAATGACTTGGGTCCATTATTGAAGCTACCTTTGCAAATAGCATATCTATAGATAATATTTTTAAAAATCTAAATGCGATTTTTTGTTCTAAAAATGAGCGTGTTCATAAATTAAATGAAGAAATTTTGGATATATTCGATGGAGATTTTCACACCTATTTGAGTGCTGATTCCATCGATTCAATGGATGATGCTGAAAAGGAAAATTTTCCCATCGAATTTCTTAATAGGAGTATTCCTTCGAGAATCCCATGTCATAAGTTAAAATTGAAAGTAGACACAATCGTCATGCTACTGAGAAATCTTAATAGTAAATGGGGTGTTTGTAATGGCACTAGATTTATTATCAAAAGATTGTGACCTAACATAATCGAAGCTGAAGTATTAACAGGATCTGCAGAGGGAGAGGTTCTGATTCCAAAAATTGATTTGTCCCCGTCTGACATTGGCCTCTCATTTAAATTAATTCGAAGACAGTTTCCCATGATGCCAGCATTTGCGATGACAATTAATAAATCACAAGGACAAACTACAGACTAGGAATATTCCTACCTGAGCCCGCTTTCGCACATGGTCAGTTATATGTTGCTTTCCCTCGAGTTCGAGGAGCGTGTGACATTCAAGTTAAAGTTGTAAATACTTGATCACAAGGGAAATTAGTCAAGCACTCTGAAAGTGTTTTTACTCTTAACACTCCGGTGTGGGGTGAATTTCCCGCCAAAATATAAGATGGCGCGGGCAATTATTTAGGTTTCCCGCGCAAAATCAGGGATTTTTATGATACCTATTACCCCAATGGGTATGAAACGGTTCGCATACGCAGGTAGGTATCTTTGTGAACAGCAAACAAACAAATATTTGGTAATACGCAGTTACAATCGGCCCGAGTTTACACGTTTCCCGCACTCCACCGCAAATCTATATGAACCGAGTTAAGACGGCTCCCGCGGAGTACGCGCAATTCACGCGAGCCGACTTAACTCGTTTCCCCCACTCCAAGTGTTAATGTGGTGTACAGGGAGATATTAGAATAAGTTTAATAAGTTTATCAGTCATTGCATCAATGTTTTTATATCGTTTTTGTTGTTTTTATATCATGTTTTTTTGTTTTTATGTCATAGCTTTGTTGTTATAGCATGTTATTGCTTATTAATCAACTTATATATTTTCAGATACATTTTACTAATTTCCTTTCATCTCTGACACTCCTACTACAGAGAAAGGGCGAATAGCGATATTAAAATATTTCTTCTGCCGAAACCGGTTTGGCTCAGTGGATAGAGCGTCGCCCTGCGGACTGAAAGGTCCCGGGTTCGATTCCGGTCAAGGGCATGTACCTGGGTTGCGGGCACATCCCCAATGGGAGATGTGCAGGAGGCAGCTGATCGATGTTTCTAACTCTCTATCTATCTCCCTTTCTCTCTGTAAAAAATCAATCAAATATATTTAAAATATATATATTTCTTCTAATTAATTTCCTGTCAGTGTGCACGAATCCATGCACCAGCCACTAGTTTCAAAATAAAAGGTTTCCTTAAAAATTGTGGGAAACACTCATTGGTTTCAGCAAAGGGAAAAGGCAATGTGCTGCCGTGCGTCACCCTTTCATTTTTTAATCGTTTAGGCTCTGACCCTGCGCAGGTGGGGACGGGGCTTCCCCTGGGGAAGGAGGGGGCGCCTCGGGGACAGCGGTTCTGGGACCCGCCTCCGTCCATCCCTGAGCTCCGGGCTCTGCAGGGCCGGGCTGGCTCAGCTTGTGGACAGGGGCTGTGGTTGGGGCCCACTCGGCCTCAGGGGCCTCTGGCGCAGCTCCAGCCGCGGCTGCCCTTTGGGACTGTCCACCTCCGCAAACAGGCTGAGCCAGCAGCTGCCTCTCCCAGCCCAGGCCTCCCGCCCTCCCTGCGGCCGCTCGTGCACACTTCCCTCACCCACTGGGGCTGGGGGGTGGGAGGGGGCGGAGGTGCTCCCCTGAGGAAGCCCAGGCCAGCCCACCCGGGCCTCTGCTGTGATCGTGCTGGGTGGCTGCACCCCCTCCCTCCCAGCCAGCAGCCTCCACATCCCAGGCCGTGTGAGCTCTGGGGACAGAGCAGCGACACCACCCAAGTCCCGCTCCCTGGGCCTCACCCCAGGCCCTGTCAGAGCAGCCCGCCGGCAGCCACTTTCTGATGAAGGAGCGGACGCCAGGCACCGCCTGCCGGGCAGGTGGTGGGAAGCGCCCGGTAAGGCTGGGCTCTGCGGCTGGTGCCAGGCTTCTGGGCGCAGAGTGGTGTCCGGTGCCGGTCAGCCCCTCCGCACCCTCCCCGCCCTCGCTCCTGGGAGCGCCAGCTCCCCGCCTGTGCTCCCTGCCTGTGCTCCCGGCCGGTGGTGGGCGCGTGGCTCCAGACAGCGGCCACAGTGGGTGCGCAGTGTGCATGTGCTCAGCCTGGGGGCCTCGGGTCGCCGGAGGCAGCAGTGGGGTCCTCGTTCGCAGTAGGGCTACGTGCTAGGGCTCTGTCTCTGCTGGAGTTACTCTCCTTTATTCCACGTTTTGGAAAATAAATGCCCAACCCACGCAGGGAGGGTGCTCCAGCACCGCAGAGGCAGCGGTGAGGCAGGTGCGCCCTGGCTGTGGGCCCGGCCGCCTCCGGGCCGACCCTGGGCTTCCACAGACCTCACCCAGGAAAAGCGTGTCCCTGGCCGGACCGCCCCGAGTGTGGGGTCAGTAGCCCCCTCCAGCGGGCAGTGCGGGGTCTGGTGCCTCATCCCGGCTCCGCTGCTGGCGGCCGGGCTAGGCCTGTGCAGAGCCCACACTCTCAGCCCAGCTGCCTCGGAGGCTCCGGCGTCAGGGCTCGTGTCCTGGTGCTGATGGCATGTCCTGGTGCTGGCGGCCGGCGGCCGGGCGCTCTCCGTGTCCCCGCAGACATCTCTGCCCGCAGCCAGGCCCTGCCTCGGCCTCTCCCACTCCTTGTGGACGAAATGCTTTGTCTTCATGCTGGACGCCTGTGGACGGGCGGGCAGGCGGTCATCCCAGCAGCCTGGGGACTGCAGTGCTCGGACCCCGCCCCCACCCCCCACCCCGTCCAGCCCCGGGGCCTGGGTGAGCGCCAGTGCTATGCAGCCTGTCACTCGGGCACGTGTGTGTCTATGTATGTGTGTGTACGTGTGTGCGTGTGCGCGTACGTGTGTGTGTGCGTGTACGTGTGTGTGCGCGTGTACACGAGTGCGCGCAATCGCTGTGGGGAGGGGAACACCCCCCGAGTGACCGTGTACTGTCTCAGGCAGGAAGCCCAGACTGGACAGTCCAGAGCCCTGGGCCATGCTCATGTCTCCAGGGGAAGCCAGGGCCCTTTGGGGGCCCCACCCCCACAGGAAGAGCAGAGAGAGGGTCCCTAGGGCACACCTGCGCCATGGCCGCCCTCAGTCCGACCCTGCTTGGCCTAAGCAAGTGCTGGGGTCCAGTCATGGGCCACCAGACGCAGCCTGGTACCCACGTGGGGTGCACAGCCCAGCGCCCCCTCTCTGCCCCTCGCTGCACTGCACTGCCCGAGGCTGCCGACGGCTGGGTGCTGACCTGAGCCCCGTGTGCTGCCTGAGCCTGGTGGTCAGGCCGTTGGCCAGGAGAGCCCAGCAGCGGGGGACGCCTCGGCGGCGGGGACGGGTGCTTGTCTGCTGCCGCCAGCCTTTCTGCGGTGCCCGCGGGTCCTGGTCATTGCCACCATCCTCTAGGACTGGGCACGCCCCTCCCACACACAGATGCCCCAACCCCTGCCGCCCTGCCCCCCAGCCGGCGGTCGCACGTGCGGGAGCCGGAAGGAGACCCTCGAGGTGGCCTGTGAGGCCGCCACCCCCCAGGCCCTGACGCTGGTGAATTCCACCTGATTCAGGGAGGAGGGAGGGGCTGACGGAGCTGGGTTGGTTTGTTGTTTTAGAAGATTCCAGAAGGAGCGAGTGTTGTCAAGGGATTGGCGCTTTATGGGGGGCCTGGTAGGGGGCGTGGGCGTGGGGGGAGCAGAGGACGGAGGGGGCTGGAGCCCCACTCTGCTCAGCTCTGCTCTGGGGCCTCGGTCCTGGGCCCGTCCCCTGAGGGCCCGCCTGACCCAGGGGCACTTGTCTGGTTGGGAGGGAGGAAGGGGGGCCCTGCCCGGTCAGAGGAGAGCCAGCCACCCCGGACCAGGGCAACACCAGACCCCAGAGCCAGTCTGCTCCCGCCCAGCCCTCTGCGGGGTCAGCTCTGACATGCTGAGTGGGCGCCCGCGGGCCTGCACCCCTGGCCTCAGGCGAGGGCGGGGTGGGGAGTGAGGTGCAGCTGCTGGAACCCTGACGGTCCCCTTCCCCTCAGGAGAGAGCGGAGAGCCTGAGCTCAGAGGCGGAGCTGTCCCCGGAGGAGAAGCGGGTCCTGGAGAGGAAGCTGAAGAAGGAACGGAAGAAAGAGGAGAGAAAGCGGCTCCGGGAGGCGGCGGCCGCGGCCCCGGCCCAGCCCCTGCCAGCCAAGCCCTCGGGTGCCCAGCTGGCCCTGGACTACCTCTGCAGGTGAGAGGCCGCGGGGTGTGGGGGGGGCTGGGCTGTACCCCAGGTCTGTGGTCCCTGGGAGGACGGGGCGGCCCGTTCTGGCCCGGGCTGCTCTGTGCTGCCCGTGAAGTGCCCCTGTCCCCGGCAGACGGCCTGTCACTCGGCAGGTCACCTACAGCTGGGCAGCCGGCGGGGCCCCGCACCCCCCAGAGGAATGGCAGGTGGACCCGGTGCACCCCCGCCTCACCCCGGGCCTCGCTCCATGTCTGCCCTTGGGCTGTGGGGGGGCCCCCAGAGCCCCCTGGACACTGGGAGCCTGGACACTGCCCCGGCCAAGCAGAGGCCACCAGGCCAGTGGTGCAGACAGACCCCCAGGCCTCTGCCTGGTGCTGAGACCCCGTGTTCTCTCCAGCTGGGCCCAGAAGCGCCAGAGCTGGCGGTTCCAGAAGACGCGGCAGACCTGGCTCCTGCTGCACATGTACGACTGCGACCAGGTGTGCGCTGGGGGCGGGGCCGGGGGACCGAGGGGGCGGGGCGGGGACCAGGGTGGCCGGGGGACCGAGGGGGGCGGGGTGAGGGGGGGGCGGGGGTCTCCCAGCCCTGCCTGCACCGCCCCTCCCGACTCTGCCCTGACCCTGCACAGTGGTGCCTCCTTCCTTTCTGTGCTGGGGGCCCAGTTCAAATAGAACCTGGGCGGGGCAGGCCTCCAGCAGGTAAACTCTCCAGCACCCCTCCCCTGGCACCACCCCCCAGGCCCTGGGTCCCCGGGCGAGAACACTGGGCAGCGCCATGGGCCTGAGGCACCAGCGGCAGGACCGGAACCCAGGGCCCACGCTGCAGGCATCAGCCCAGCGTCCTCCTGCCTGGCTGCTGACCGGCCCTCGTCCCTCCTGCACAGGTCCCCGACCAGCACTTCCCCACCCTGCTGGCCTACTTGGAGGGCCTGAGGGGCCGGGCAAGGGAGCTGACTGTGCAGAAGGCTGAGGCCCTGATGCAGCAGCTGGACGAGGCGGATGCTGGCCCGGGCCACCCCCTGCTGGAGAGGAGCCGGCGCGCCCGGCAGGTGCTGCAGCTGCTCTCCTAGGGCCACAGGCCCCTGCCAGGTGCCAGCCCAGCTGCCCTCGGGCCCAGACGCTGCCTGCTTTTCTACCAGGGCCCGGAGCCTGGCAGAGCTCCCCGCCTGGCCGCATGGAGCCTCCCGGGCCTTAGCCGTCCACCTCTTGCCTCCCTGCTTGGGCCAAACCACGGCCTCACTGCCCGCTCCAGGGGAACCGGCTGTACCTCCAATAAAGCGGCCACGCCGGCCACGGCTCTCGTCCTTCGTCCGTCCTGCTTGCTTGCAGGTTGGGAGGGGTGTTTCCTGAGGGAGCGTGTGCGGCCACCAGGCCGTCCTGCCGTGCCTGCCCCAGGACGTGCCGGGCGTCTGTCACCTGGCCCTCCTGCAGGATGGCCCTCCTGTGGGCTGGCCCTTTGCAGTGGCCGCAGTGACCATGGTGCTGCCCTCCCACAGCCGCCACTAGGAACATTCACCTGCTGTCTGTCTGCACGAAGATGGACCTGCTCTCCTGTTCCCAGCAGTGCATGCGTGGGACCCCGGGAGTCACAGGGCTGAGCGCTGAGCACCAGGGGCCCATTCGGGGCGAGGGGAGGAGTCAGGGCCAGAGCCAGTCCCTTGCTGACCACTGGGGCCTCGGCGTCTATTCACCTGCAACCCAAAGCCCTGTCTCGGGGTCACACCACCCCTCCCATCTGGCACCCAGGGGTCAGCACCCCACCGTGCTGTGTGGTAACTTGGGCCCCTCCAGTGCCTGCTGGTGCAGCTCTAGTCGTGATCTCACATACACAGCTATATGCACACACGTGTGTACACACACACAGCTTGTGTGCACACGTGTGTACACATGCAGACACGTGTGCACACCTATGCACGCTCACGTGTCTACATACACACACCTGTTCGTGTGCACGTATACCTGTACGTGCTCGCACATGCACATGCAGGCACACATGGTTGCACACACACACATACACTCCAGGCAGAGAGCCAGAGGGGCTTCGGGACTGAGCCTCAACACCCTCCCAGCCCTGGTGTTTGCCCTGGGGGGTGGCCTCAGCTCCGCTGGGTTTGTTTTGGTTTTTTGGCTCATCTTCCCCTGGGGATAGTTTTCCATTGATTTTTAGAGAGAGGAAGGGAGGCGGGGAGAGAGATATCAGTGTGAGGGAGACACATCCACTGGTTGCCTCCAGCACACACTCCAACCAGGGCCAGGGATCAGGCCTGCAACTGAGGTACATGCCCTTGACAAGAATTGAACCCGAAAAAAAAAAGGAGTTGAACCCAGGACCCTTCAGACTGAGGGCCAACGCTCTAACCACTGAGCAAACCAGACAGGGCTCCGCTGGGCTCTCCATCGGCAGGTGGACATCTCCTCTCCGAGCCCTGGGAGCTGAGGCCGCCCCCTGAGTGCCCTGGAGGGTTTGCTCACCCTCCGGGGCCCTAGTTTTGGTTTTGGGGGGCTTGGGGGGCCCCTGTGGGTGGCTAGGGGCCAGCGCTGGAGCCACAGACAGATCTGGCCAAGGGCACCTCAAGGCAGGGGTGCTGGGCTCAGGTGTTCAGAGCCCGTCGCCCGCCAGCGTGGCCCTGCGTCAGGCCCGCCTGCCCCCCGACCCACACGCAGAGGCCGGGGCCAGACTGCGTGCAGCTCCGGGGATCGGCCCGCAGCCGAGTCCCGTCTGTGTGGCCAGCGATGCCCCCGTCCCAGGCCAGGCTTCCATGGTGAGGAGGGAGGTGAGGCCCGGCAGTGGCTCACTTTTTGGTGTTTTTATTTATATATATTTATTAATTTCAGAGAGGAAGGGGAAGGAGAGTGAAACATCAATGATGAGAGAGAATCACTGGTCAGCTGCCTCTTGCAGGCCCCACACGGATCGAGCCCACAACCCGGGCATGTCTGACCGGAAACCGAACTGTGACCTGCTAGGTTCATAGGTCGACACTCAAACCACTGAGCAACACCGGCCAGGCTCACTCTTGGTTTTTATTACTTTGACCCCACGGGAGGAGGGTGCCCCCACACTGCCTAGTTCGGGGCCTGGCTGCACCCTCGGCAGCCTGTCTTCACGGGGACATGGGGGAGATGTCGCAGAACCGGGCCCAGGGCGGGCGGTGCGGGCTTCATGGGTCAGACGGATTTGGAGGAGAGGCTGCACCAATGGGCACGGGCGCGGGAGGGGCTGGTGGGGGTCCTGGTGCAGACGCAGCGGCTGAACCCCGGGCCGGGGGAGGGGCAGATGGAAAGAGGTGGGGCCCTGGCTGCTCTGGGAGGAGGGACGAGGCCCAGTGTGAGGTGCGGGGCCTGGAGGACGGCCTGCCTCCAGGGCCCACTGCGGCCGAAGGGACAGCTGCCGGCCCCGGGCACACTGCCGGACAGGCCTGTGGTGAGCGAAGGGCTGGTGAGGACCGTCTGTCCAGGCTGCCGCCAGGCCAGTGACCCACACCCTCCCGGGCCCAGAGCTCAGGCCAGGCCTCCTCGGTCAGCGCCCTGGGGCCTGGGCACGGCACACAGGACTTGGGCCGGCGGCCGCATGGTGAAGGCGGGCGCGGGCACGGTGCGCAGGCCAGCGGGGCCGAGGCCGGGCGGGGGCTGCAGGCGGAAGCTCTGGAGGAGGCCGGTGAAGAGCAGGAACAGCTCTGTCCGGGCCAGGCTCTCCCCCAGGCAGACGCGGCGGCCTGTGGGGAAACCGAGGCAGGGGCATCAGCTCCCAGCTGGGCGGGCGGGGGGGGGGGGGCGACTGGGAGTCCAGCCCCCGAGATCCTGGCCCAAGGTCCCAGCCCCCGAGGTCCCAGCCCCCGAGGTTCCAGCCCCCGAGATCCCGGGCCCTGAGGTCCCGGCTCGCAGCTGCCCACCCGCGGAGAAGGGCAGGAAGGCCTCCCGCTTCACGAAGTGCCCCTCGGCGTCCAGGAAGTGACCCGGGTTGAACTGGCCGGGCGTCTCCCACTGGGTCTTGTCCAGGAGCACGGAGCTCAGCAAGGGGACCACTGGCGTGCCCTGCAGGGGGAGCAGCTGGGCTGGCTGGGGAGCCTGACCCCCCGCAGGCCCTGGACAGGAGCCCTGACAGGGTCCCGGGGAGGCCGGCCGCCCGTGAGGGTTGCCCCAGGGTGGACCCTGCACTCGCTGCGCCACCCCGTTTCACAGGGGACCCCAGACCACACAGGGGTCCCTGGCCTACTGCTCTGACGCCCTCCCTGCCACCGTGTGAGCCCAGCATCAGGGCACCCGCAGCCTCCCCTCCCCCAAGAGAGAGCCAGTGAGGCTCAGGGCTGTGGACCAGGCCTGGCCGCCCACCTTGGGGAGCAGGTAGCCGCCCAGCCGGGTGGTGCCCGCCGTGCAGCGGGGCACGTGGGGCAGAAGGGTGATGAACCTCTGCACCTCGTGCAGCACGGCGTTGGTGTAGGGCAGTGCCCGCTGGTCCTCGGGCCGGGGTGGCCGCCCGGGCCCCAGCACCCGGTCCAGCTCCTCCTGCACCCGGTCTGCAGGCAAGAGAGGGCGCCAGTGTCCCTGGGGGCCTCCGTCCCTGGGCCCCGGGGACCCGCCCCCCGGGGGCTGGCGCAGGCGAGGGCGCGGCCGCACACCCACCCTGCACGCTCGGGTGCCTGCCCATCAGGAGGGCCGCCCACTGCAGTGTGGCCGAGGTGGTCTCGGTGCCAGCCATGACCATGTCCAGGACACAGGCTACCACGTTCGTCTCCGAGAGCAAGCCATCGGGGTCTGTCCCCTGCGGGGCCGGTGGGCAGGGCTTACCGGAGGCTGCCCCACGGCCCCCCCAGCTCTGGGCTCCAGAAAAGGGGCAGAAGCCAGACTTGGCGGGAAGGGCAGCGCCAGGATCCCTGAGCACCTGCCGGCACGCGGGGCTCACCCGTCCTCCCAGCTGCCCGAGGCGGCACCGGAGCCCCTCTCACAGGTGGAGATAGGCTCAGGGAAGCCCCAGGCGGCGGGGCGGAGCTGGGCAGGACCAGGTGGGCCCGGATGCCCAGGCCTGGGGGGTGGGGGGGCCACACCTGGCCTTGCTGCCTCAGGGCGTCCACGTAGCTGTGCACGGGGCCTCCCGCGGGCGGCCGTGCCTGGAGGAGGGCCCTCAGGATGGCCCGCACCTCGTCGATCTTCCTCAGGACCGGCCGGTGCAGCTGGAGGAGGGCCCCCAGCCGGGGGTAGATGTTGAACAGCTGGGGGCGGGGCAGACAGCGAGTCGGGGTGGGTGAGGCTCAGTCCCCACAGCCCCGTGTGGTGGGACCAGCGGCCGGAGGAGCCTGGTGACCAGTAACACCTGGGAGACCAAGTGCCCCCTGCTCCCCACCGAACCAAAGCCGGCGGCGGGAGGGCTGGAGGGCGAGGGCTGTGCTGTGGGGAGAGCTGAGTCGCTGCCATTGAAAGGGAGGAGTTGGCACCGTCAGGGCTCGGCCCTCAGCCCCTCTGAACCGGCCAGCGGGGTCGGCATGCAGTCGGCGCTCACTAGATGTGCGCTGTACCTGCACTGTGCGTCCCGGGAGCAAACTACGCACCTGGGCCGGCACCGGGCGGTGAGCGGGCACCGGGCGGGGGCTAGAGCGTCCGGCTGCCGGGTGCCAAGCGGCCAGCCCATATCCGGTGGCTCCGCCATGGGCCTTGGTGCGGCGCTGGGCCCGCGGCCTCCTGAGGGGGGCTCGGCCGTGCAGGGACGCAGCGGCCCCGCCACCTGCTCCCCGACCAGAATTAGGGCTCAGACGCACTGCCCAGCGCGGCGCTGCCAGCCCAGTGCGGGCATGGCCCATGGAGGCGGGGGCGGGTTCGAGGAGTTAACTGAATTTTTTGTGTTTCTTATGGTTCTAGGGGCCTCATGTACAGTTTATAAATACGTTTTGTGACATGTTTATGCATTTCAGTTCTATCGTGTTTTGAAACTTTGCTATTTTCTCCTATCTCTTCATATCGTTATTTTAACCATTTCTCAGTGATTTCTTCCTCAGTGTCCAGCTGTCCTTTGGTTTTGTGTTTCTCGTTCGTGGACGCCCTGCTCCTGGGAGCCTGTGTGGACCAAGTTCATGGCCTTAGGCTTCCTCCACGTGAATCACAAGAATTCTCTGTCCCGGGGGCATTGGGACGTGAGAGATGCTCGGGGGCGTGGCCAAAGGAGGTGGGAGCCACTGCCCTCGCCGACCTCACCCCTCCTGGCTGGTGGCCCTGGCGACCTCTGACCTCTCACCTGCAGGCCGGGCGTCCCCAGCAGGACCATGACGTCGTCGATGAGGCCCAGCAGGGACACGAACACAGGGTCCTGGTAGTCAAACCGCTGGCCGAAGAGGAGCGTGAAGGTGACGTTGGAGGGAGCCCAGCCCAGCAGGGCCAGCGGGAAGGGCCGGCCTGTGGGGGAGACAGGCCTCAGTGGGGAGGGGCCCGGGGAAGGGCCCCCCCGGCCCTCACTCACCTCCGTACTGGTCCAGCTGCCCCACGAGGCACCGCAGCTCCTGCAGGACCTTGTCGGCCCCGGGCCCGCGTCCCACGCCCAGGCCGTGGAGGGTGCGCACGGCGAGCTGGCGGGCGGCTTTCCAGCGAGGCCCCGAGGAGAAGAAGATGCCTGTAGGCCCCGGGGGGGGGGGGCACCCCAGAGGCAGGCGCTCACTGTCCCGCTGTCTCCCCGGCTGGCCTCGTCCCCTCCGGCTGCAGGGTCCCCGCGCACCGCCCCCACCCCCACACGGACACCCTGTCCCCCCTCCCCCGGAAGAGCAGGGCTGGCGACTGCCCCTCCCCACCGGGGGGGCCCTCTCCCCCTCGCAAACCTACCCCTGCCCCCCTGGATGAGCTGGAAGATGGGGATGGGGGGGCCGGTCGGCCAGCTCCTGCCCCGTGCCCACCAGGGCCTCCCGGACCGCCTGGTAGCCGGTCAGCACCACCGTCTTCTGGCCTCCCAAGTGGACGGTGAACACCGGCCCGTACTGTTCTGCGAGCTGGCAGTGGGGGGCCGTGAGGAGAGGGCCGGGAGCCGCACAGCGGGCCCCACAGAGCCCCCTGCACCTTCCGGAAGGGGCACCGCCTGTGGTGCTGGGTGTGGCCGTCCTGGGGGACACTCGGGGGAGGATTGAGGGCTGTGCGCTGGGGTGGCTGCGCTGGAAGCTTGGGGCCTGCACAGGAGCCCAAGCCCCGCCCCTCGAAGGGCCCGCCTGGCCCATGTGTCTCACTCTGACCTCCCCTGGCCGGCGTGAGGGCACAGAACAATATGCCAGCAAGCGCTGGCCTTGGGGGCCCCGTCCCAGTCCCCGCCCTGTTCTGTCCCCACCACACCCCTGGCCGATGTGGGGGCTGCCATCCTCCCGCTGAAGCTGGGGCTGGGGCTCGGCCGCTCTGCCCCAGCGTGCTGGATCGCAGCCTCGGGACCCAGAACCCAGGCCTGCAGCCATGTGCAGCCCCTCCCCACCCACCTGCAGTCTGCCACCCAGGGAGGTGGAACCGCCACCAGCTGCCCCTCTGGTAGGCAGTGGGCAGTGGGCAGCCCCATGAGTGCTGCTGCATGTGCCGCTCCCAGGAGGCCTGCTCCCTCCCCTCCACTGCCCCGAACCTGCCCCTGCAGCAGTCAGGGTCTCTCCAAATGCTGCCTCTTCCAGGAAGTCCTCCTGGCTCTCTGCTCCTTGGATGGCCCATCTTCAACGTGCAGTGGAGCCTTTCTCCTCCCACAGCAGGCGGGCAGTTGGGTCCCTGTGTCCCTACCTGGCTGGACCACGAGCCTCCTAACCCACAGGGGTCCCAGAAAACGAGGGCCCTGCTTCCTCAGGGAAGGGGCGGCGCCCGGCTGCAGGACGCCTCCCCTCTTACCTCCATCAGCGAGCGCTCCTGCTGGGACACCCGCAGCAGATGCAGGTTCCCGATGAGGGGCAGCGGGCGCGGCCCGGGGGGCCAGCGTGGGGCCGGGCGGGGGGCACGGGCACGGGCGTGGGCGCGGAGCAGCACCCAGAGCCCCAGCAGCCCCAGGAGCCCCAGGAGCAGCGGGGCCATGAGGACGAGGTGGTGGGGCCCCCCGTCCCGCCCTGCGCCTTATAGGCCTCCGAGAGGGCGTGCCGCACCCCACACCCACCACCCGAGAATGTGGAACAAGCAGTTTGCAGGGGACAGCCAGGCGGCTTAAAGCGACAGGCGTGTGGGGAATGTGGGGTCGAGTCTGCAGGGGGCGGGCGGGGGCGGTGGGGGCAGGTGCCCCAGCCCTGTGCGTGGGCACCCCGTCAGGCAGGGGAGAGGACCTGGGTGGCCCGTGGCCCCTCCCGGCAGCCCCCGCCTCTGCCTCAGTCTCCCCATCAGAACCAGGACTCCGGGCTTAGAGCCCGGCCCCGCTCCGAAGGGGGAGCCCACCTTCCCTGCTGAGCCTCCCCCCCTGGCCCCGGTCCGAGTTCCTGGGCCTCCCAACCCACCACCACCTGTGCCCACCCGGCCCCTCTCGTGGGCCAGTGGGAGCACCCCGGGCTGGTCCTCGAGGGGCTGCACGCAGACACCTCGGATCCCAGGCGTCAGGTCGCCAGCAGGGCCCCCACCCGGCCCCGAGGGAGCAGCCCTGAGTGACAGCTGCTCCGTCACCTGGGCCTGAGGCACCAGCCTGCGCCAGGACAGGGCGGGGCTGACCGCCCAGAGGCCGGCCCTGCAGCCGGCTGGCGGGTGACAGGTGGCCGGTTAACCAGCCCTTGTCCTGTGCCACACGCTGTCTCCTGAACCCGGTCACCCAGTCGGGAGGGGGGGAGGCGCCTCTTAGGAAGGAGCAAGGAGGGGCGGGAAGCTGTTGGCACCAGAACTGGCCGGGCCTGCTCCCACCACCTGCCCCGACAGGAGGCCACCAGCCCGGCCCCACAGGCTGGGCCCCACCACAGGCCTCTACCCGCCTCCGTGGCTGCCCTGCACGCCTCCGTGGTGGGGTGCTCACACCTTTGCACGTGGCCTGTCCTACCGCCCGGCTGTGGGATACGGGGGGGGGGGGGGGGGGGGGGGGCCGGGGGAACAGCTAATTGTTGGGGCTTCAGTCCTTCGGGCCGAGCTCCCGAACCCAGGCTGCTGCCAGGCGTGTGGCTGGGTCCTGCCGATCAGGGACGGTCACTTCATTGGCAGCTTCGACTGAGCACCCGTGTGTGCGGCTCGGCCAGGAGAGAGGGCGACGGAGCTGGTGGGCGGGGTCCTAGGGCCCCCAGCCTCGCGGAGAACCAGCGGGCAGTGACTCTGCGTCGAGAGCCCCTCGGACAGACGGGGCCTCAGAGGGTCCACCTGGGAGCCGAGTTACAGGGCCCCCCTCCCGAGGGAGCCGCCTGCAGGCGGGCGCAGCCTGGAGGACGGGTCTGTGCAGTCCTGGGCACGTGCCGGTGGGATCCCGGGACCGTCCCCCGGCCGGGCGCTGGCCAGCTCTGCCATGGGGCCTTCAGCTCCTCCTGGCAGCCTGGAGGAGGCCTCCTCGACGGAGGAGGAAGCGGGGGTTCAGCTGAGAGGTCCTGGTACGCTGGCAGGTAAGGGGGGTCAGGGCGGGGTCCCCAAAGTTTCCGCCAAGTCTCAGGATTGACCCCTCTGACCCCTATTCTGGGAACGAGGGGCAGAGGCCACGACCTATGACCCGAGTCTGGGAAGCCACACAGCTTTGTCCCGGCCAGGGGAGGGGGCAGGGCTCCAGAACAGTCTGTCCCACTGCCCTCAAGTCCACCCCTCAGGGGTCCTGGCACCAGGTGGGCCCTTCAGAGCCCTGGCCCCCCTCTGGGGCGGCTGAGGGGCCTGTGCCTGGCGTGGGGTGGAGTTGGTCTGTCTGGGTGCCCGCAGGGTCCAGCCTGGGGGAAGCCCCAGAGGCCTCAGATGGGGGTGTCTGGACCCTTATGGGGCCACTGCGTGTGGGCAGAGCTGGGCCCCGGGGGCTCGGGGAGGACCTTCTGAGGCCCCAGGTCCTGGTGGCCCCGCATTCCTCCGTGTCCCCCAACAGGTCAGGGCTCCTCTCCCTGTGTCTGTGAGCCTCTCCGCTCGGCCCCCTCAGGAGCCCTCGACCTGGGGTGCAGCCCGCCCTCCCCCAGGTCACCTCGTCCGGTTCCTCCCGTAGTCACACCTGCGGAGAACAGGTGGGCCATCTCCTGTGGGGCCACCGGTCAGCCCACAGCAACGCTGACCCGCTCTGTCTGGGCTCCTCACAGGCACCCGGCGGAGGGCCCAGATGTCGCCCCGGCCTCAGTGACGGGGAGCCCCCGCCCCCACCCGCTGTGCCCCCGGCTCCCGCGCCTCCCAGTTACCTGTGTGCTTCCTCACACCTCTGCCCACTTCTCGTCCTGGACACAGAGCAGGTTCAGATGTGACACCTTCCCCGGGGGGTGGGGAGGAGCCGCCTGCCTGGCCTGGGCCTCCGAACCAGCTGCTAAAAATACCTGTGGGCAGATTTCTCCGTGCTCGGGTGCAAGGGACGTAAAATCCATCCCGAGAAAGGGGGTCCCTGAGCCGGGGTTGCTGCCTGTCAGATTCCGGCAGGTGGTCCTACTGTGACGGGTGAGGTCAGGTTCCCGCTGACGCAGCCGGAGCCCAGGCTCTGGGCCCCTCCTCTGCTGCTCCTGCGTTTCCTCTGGACACGGGGTGCCCTGTCTTACAGGGGGCTCTCCAGCCTGAGGCTGAGCCACCCCAGCGGGTCTGCCCAGGCTGCGAATCCACGAGGGAAGCGAGGGGTCGCGGCCTGAGTCTGGCCGGACGTGTCCACAGGCCCCCGGCCGGGACTGGGCCTCGGTGTCCCCGTGTAAGACGAGGATCAGGACAGACACTGACTAGGCTCACGCTTCAGGGAGCATCGACCGGTGCCTACTGCGCGCCGGCACCCTCCCGGCCGCGGGACCCTTGGGAAACAGCCTCCGCACTGGGGGGCTTCCAGAAACATTGGCTCCTCCCCTGCTTTTCTTAGCTGCACAGCTGAGCTCTGTCCCCCACGGAGGAGTCCATTAAAAGCTGGCTGTCACCTCAAGGTCACGACCCCGCCGGGCCACCGGCCGAGGCTGCGGGCAGGGGGTGGGGCTGCCCCTTTTACTGCCGAGTGGTTCCATCTAGTCGAGTGGAAAGTGCGACTTGCTGGTGATAAAGCCGCTATTGTCCGCGGCCCTGGAAGCTGCTAATGAGTAACTGTGTGGCCCCGGCTCCAGCCTGTAAAAGGGTTGTTTATGCGACAAGAACAAGGTGCAATTTTCCTTCTGCGGTTGTCAGGGGGCCCAGAGGCCCCGCCGGTCAGGGCCCAGGCGACGGGATGGGTGTCCAGCAGCCCTGGGTGTCCCCAGGGACCCACTCACACGGGTGCCCGCTCTGTGCTGCCCCTCCCCCCACAAAGCAGGTGCGGCCACAGGCACCCGATCCAGCGATGCCCGCTGGGGAGGCACCCGGCAAGGTGGGGGCCTCCTGGGGTGGGGGCACCCAAGCCAGGCCTGGAGGAGGAGCTGGCCCTGGGGCGGGGCTGTGGGGCCCGTTGGCAGGCAGCTGCCTGGAAGCCTGTGTTTGGAGGTGGCTGCTCCTCCTGACCCTGAAGGGGTGGAGGTGGAGGTGCCCAGCATTCAGGGCTGGGGGAGGGCTGGGGTCTCCACTGAGCCTCTCACTGTTGTCGTTGTTGCCACAGCAACAAGGAATGACGGCCAGGGGCCCGCCTCTCCAGGATGCCCTTGTTCCCACAAGGATTCGGGGAATGCAGGAGAAACGGTCCTGGCGGAGTCACAGCTCCGGTGAGGCCATTGCGGGTGGGCCCTACGCCAGCGATTAGCGGGAAATCCGGACACAGACACGCCCCCAGGGAGAGGCCGGGAGCGGGTGGAGGCTGCGATCAGGTGATGGGTCTACATCCCAGGAACCCCAAGGACTGCCCGCAGCCCCTGGAAAAGAGGGGAGCCCGGCGGCGGCTCAGCGGCTGAGCGTTGACCTACGAACCGGGAGGTCACGGTGTGATTCCCGGTCGGGGCACAGGCCCAGGTTGCGGGCTCGATCCTCGGTTCCATCTGTGATTGTCTCTCATCACTGATGTTTTTCTCTCTCTTTCTCTTCCTCTCCAAAATCAACAAACACATAATAAAGATAAAAATGTATTTTAAATGAATAAGATAAAACTTTATTTAAAAAAATAAAAAAGAGGGGAGAGTCACCGCGCAGAAGGGACCAGCCTGCGGGCACCCCCGGGCGCAGAGTAAATCTCTGTCGTCCTGAGCCGCCCGGGAAGCTCATCACTCCCCCGTCACTGCCTTTCTGCCAGGTGAGCGACAGGCAGGCCCTGGCGGCCCCAACACCGCGGCCCCGCAGCCGGCCGGGCTCCGTGTGCTCCGTGTGCTCGGAGGCTGCGTCCCGGGGCCGCTGCTGAACCTCCCGCGCTGGGTGCTGTGAGTGGTTCTCAACCTTCTGGCCCTTTAAATGCAGTTCCTCATGTTGTGACCCAACCATAAAATTGTTTTCGTTGCTACTTCATAACTGTAATGTTGCTACTGTTATGAATCGTAATGTAAATATCTGATATGCAGGATGGTCTTAGGCGACCCCTGTGAAAGGGTCGTTCGCCGGCCAAAGGGGTCGCGACCCACAGGTTGAGAACCGCTGGGCGCTGCGGGGAGCCTGCGCGGGAGAGGGCGGGGCCCCAGCGGTGGGGCGGGGCCTCGAGGGTGGGCGGGGCCTCACTGCGAGGGCCGCTCGACGCGCTCGGCGCTCGGCCGGCGGCCTGCGTAGTGCGTGCACCGCCCGTGGAGGCTCCGGCGCCACCATCATGTCTACGGCCATGAACTTCGGGTCCAAGAGCTTCCAGCCGCGGCCGCCGGACAAGGGCAGCTTCCCGCTGGACCACTTCGGTGAGCGGCGCGGGGTCTCGGGCCGCGGGGGGCGCCCGTCGGCGCGTCTCGCGAGATGTCCGGCACCTCAGTCACCTCTCGGCCTGAGGTCTGCGGTGGCTAAGCTCCCGGGCCAGTCAGGGCTCCGGGAGGTCGGTGCTGCCGTCCGCAGCGTTTCACGGGGCACCTCAGGCACAGCCCGGGCGCTTTGGGGACAAAATGCTGCCTTCGCTCCCGTCCCAGGTGAATGCAGACGCTTCCAGGAGAAGTTCATGAAGTGTCTCCGCGAAAACAAGTTTGAGAACGCGCTGTGCAGACACGAATCCAAAGAATATTTAGAGTGCAGGATGGAGAGGCAAGTGCGGGCCCCGCCCCCGGCCCCGCCCCCATCGGCTCGCCCCCGCCTCCGCCCGGACGCTGCTTTCCCAGAGGCCCCTGCGGCCGCCCCTGTCTCCTTGGGGACGCGGCTTTCCCAGAGGCCCTTGCGGCGCCGGGTCCGTCCTGCCCAAGCTGGGGCCGGCGCGTGCGCACGGGAGCTTCTCCCTCGGGGCACCCTGCGCGGGCCGCGTTCCTCCCGGCAGCGTCTCCGCAGACCGGGGTGGGTGCCGTCGCTGCGGCTGCGGACCGAGGGAGGAGCCGGAGGCGGGGCGCAGTGGCTCCCGCCCCCTTGGCCCTGTGTTGTGCGGTTCGGAATGTGCCGGCGACGGGAGGCAGTGGGCACCTAAAGGTGGGGGGTGGAGGACTTCCGACGGCGCCCGGTTCCCAGCCACTTCTGTATTATTTCTTGTTGTTAATCCTCACCCGAGGGTATTTTTCCATGGACCTTTTTTAGAGAGAGGGGGATAGAGGGGGAGACAAACGTGGGTGGGGGGGGGACACGTGGATGGTTGCCTCCTGCAGGCGCCCTGACACAGGCCGATGCTCTATATCCTGAGCCAAACTGGCCGCTTAAACACGACCACAGTGTGGCCTCTGGCCCTTCCCGCTCCTGACCGCCTCTCGGACCACCGCCGGCGGAGGCCTTGACTTCAGGGTCCCCCACGGGGTGAACCCAAGTGATCTCCCCCAGAACCCCTGAGCCTGCAGTGGGCTCCCCCTGCCTTAGGGGGTGCTCACAGGCTTCAGGGCCAGTGCGTCCCTGGGGGTCCTGGGCCCGCCCACCGCAGGGAAGTCAGGCTGCAGCTCTGAGAGCTGTTGGCCAGGCGTCCTCCTCACCAGGACCGAGAGGGTCCACTGTGGGCCTGGCCCAGTGTGAGCCCACTGCCCTGGAGTTACTGTGACCTGCTGCCAGTCCACCCTGTGCTGACCGGGCTGGCCGTTCGGCGGACATCTCCCTGAGCTTTTGTTAGCCTGCCCCTCGGAGCCCAGGATGCTCTTACCCGGCACCTGACCACCCCGCCAGGCCGGGCACACCTCCCAGCCAGCACACGGTTCAGAGGCACCTGGCACTGCTGTCTGAGCTCGGGCCGCTTTGGCTTTTCAGCCGCCGGCCTGCAGGTGCAGCTGCCCTTTCAGTCCTGCGCGTTGTTGCCCAGGTTCCCGGGATCTGGCCTCCCTGCCGCCCGCCCACCCTGTCTCCAGCGACAGGCCCCTCCCAGCCCCTTGGCTGCCTCTCCTGTGGAACTCCTTGCTGGGCACCGCCTTCTGGGGACCTTCCCGGGTGTAACCTGAAACCACTGAACACACAGCTCACACTGGTAGGGGCAAGTGTGCTAAGCAAGGAGCTTACCTACCAGCTTGTCCAGCCCTTTTGGGGACACAGACAACTTACTTAGCCTGTCCTCCGCGTAGACTTTTTATGTTTAAGTGGATCCTGGCTTTTCGCAGTGGAGATTGTCCAGCACGTGCAGAGTAGAGAGCAGTCCAATGAGCCCTGCCCTCGTCCCCCGGCGCCAGTAATTGCCCACATTTCTCCATCTTTCTCCCGTCCCCACCCCCCTTCCATTTGCTGAGTCTGAGAGCAAGTCCTGAGCACCTGGCTGATGAAGCAGCTCCGGTGGTTTTCCGAGTGGGGACGGCTGCAGGGGACCCGGGGGGCGTGGGTGCAGGTCATTCCGGGCTGTTTGTGTTCTCAGCAGCGTGGCCAGCGCACACAGGCCCACAGAACCTGTTGTGTCTGAGCATCGCAGGTGTTCATAGTGCCCAGCGTGCCTGGGGCGGCTCGCCCGCAGGGGTGCAGGGCGCACACGCTCAGCGTTGGAAGCGGGGGTGGCAGTGATGGTGGCCAGCGAGGGGCGGGTACCGGCACGTCCGGGAGGTGAGCGGGGGCCTCAGAGCTGCCTCCCCACACAAAACAACGCAGACCCAGCTCTTTCCCGGCCTATGAGTGGGAGGCAGGAGGGGCTCTGGGCTCCCAGGCACCTGCCCCGGCGCCTGAACAGCAGGAGGCTGGTGAGGACCAGGTCCCTCCAGTGGGATGGCAGCCTGGGCACCTGGGCGCTGCTCCTCATTCTCCCTCCACCTGACACCTGTCTGTCTGTCTTTCAGGCAACTGATGGCACAGGAACCACTGGAAAAACTGGGGTTTGGAGATTTGATGGATGGAAAGGCAGACAAACACTAATTCTCACGGGGATCACGTGGGGTGTGGCTGAGAATGGGGCCTCGAGGCCCTCGGGGCACCTCGGTGGGCGGGGCTCGCAGCCGGAAGGGCTCATCCTCCGCCTCCTGGATCACTGTGAGAGATGATCTTCCCCCGGGTGCGAGTTCTGTCTAAAATGCACGTGGGACGGCTTCCTGTCACCTGGGAGGCCCGTGACGGTGACAGACTGAGTCTCGTCTGTGAGTGGACACTCGAGCCGCATCTTGTAACACTGGACGTTTGTGAATTTTAGAAAACTTCCCTGGAAAAATGGTTTTCTTTCCCGTTTTTATAAAACAAAACAATGAAGAAGCAGAATCCAAGAGTATCTGTGATATATGAGAAAGATGTTAGAAACTGCAGAAGTGGCCCTGGCTGTGCGTCCAGATGGTTAGCGCATCCTGATGTGCCAGGGTTGTGGGTTCAGTCCCCAGTCGGCACATAGAGAACCAACCAGTGAGCAAGGGGAACAACAAATCTATGTCTCTCAGTAAATTAAAAAACAACAAAATTGCCGAAACCGGTTTGGCTCAGTGGATAGAGCGTCGGCCTGCGGACTGAAAGGTCCCAGGTTCGATTCCGGTCAAGGGCATGTACCTGGGTTGCGGGCACATCCCCAGTAGGGAGTGTGCAGGAGGCAGCTGATCGATGTTTCTCTCTCATCGATGTTTCTAACTCTCTTTCCCTCTCCCTTCCTCTTGGTAAAAAATCAATAAAATATATTTAAAAAAAAATTAAAATCTGTGTTGACTGGATTAAAAGAAAGTTTAAACTAGAAATATCCGTGTGTTTGTACCAAAGGAAACTCCGGCATCAACGAGAATGGCTGCCAGCCTGCGGCTTAGCTCTGCCTCGGAGCCATGTTGTTTCTCACAGCCAGGCCGTGGGGCCCACAGGGAGCACCCCGTGCACAGAGGGGAGGGGGGAGCGCCCAGCCTGACGCCCCGACAAGGCACAGGTCACTCCGTGGTTTTCTTGCCAAGCGCATAGCGAGGAAGCCCAGTGCTCAGAGCGTCCGGTCCGGGAGGACACTGGGCCGTCCCAGGCTCCAGGCTCCGTGGCCCAGGCCAGGGGAACGGGCGGGAGGCTGCCGCTGAGGGTCTGCAGGTGGGTGGCCATGGCGATCCCGCCCTTGTCCTGTGATCAGGTAAGATGCTATGGAGAAACTGGGCCTGTGACGCTCTGTTTTTGTAGCTTTTGGGGAGTCGGGGGTTGTTTCAAAATGAAAAAATACTGTGTGTGGAACTCTTTGCAGTTGAACTTTCTGTGGACATTGGGGAGGTTCGGGTGATGCGACACACAGGGTCTCGGAGCCAGGGAGGCGGAGGAGGGCCAGTCTGAGAAGAGCCGGCGTGGGGATGGCGGGCGGCTCCTGACAGTAAAAACAGGACGCAGGGCCCGCCGTCCGCCCGCTCCTGTGTGTGAAGTGCGTTCACTCCTCGGCCCTGGCCCTCGGCCCCAGAGTCAGCAGGGGCACCATGTCTCCAGGGCCTTGGGGAGGGGTCAGGAGCACGGCCAGGCTCAGGCCCTCCTCAGTCTGGCCCTTGTCTACCACCCCCCCCTCTCCGCCTCATCCACACATGTCATGGCTGGGGGTGCAGGGCTGGGTCCCCCTCGCCCCTCGCCCTGTGCTGCCTCCACTGCAGCCACACCCCAGCCTTCAGGAGGCCCCTTCCCTCCACATAGTTCCCAGAAACCCAAACGAGGAGGCGTGTTCCTGAGGGGTCTGGAGCCTGAAACCCCCGAGGGGCCACGTCTCTGCTGGGGGCTCTGGCGAGACCCCTGCCTTTCCCGGCGTCTGGAGGTGCCTCGTGCTGTGGCCTGTGGCCTGTGCTCCCTCCTCTCTGCTCCCTCCCATCTTCCTGCTCTGCCCGCTCCCCCCCGACACCTCCCTGTGACAGGACCCGGGGATGCCCTGACCTGGGTCGCCCTGGCCTGGGTGGCGTCTCGTTCTGGAACCTGTGGCGCTGGCTTTGTGGGCACTGACGGTGAGGACAGGCTGCTCCCAGTAGACGGGGTCGGCCAGGGCATGTGTGACACAGTCCCTCTCGGAGTGTTTGTCCACCACACGGCTCCTGGTCTGGGGGGCGGGGGAGCACGTTGGGGTCCCTGTCCGGGCTGGCATGGCCGACATTACCTGGCTCCCTTCCCAGTTCTCTTCACGACTTTCACAGCAAGCACGTCTCGTTTTTATAGAAACAGTAAAGCCGTTAGTCAAGAGCAGCTCATTGTGTTTACTGGTGATTTTACATCGTCTATAAATGATGTGCCTGTGGCTGTCATTTTATGTCCATAAGCGCAGCCCAGCTCATCTGCCCTGGTTTCTGTGGTGGAATCCAGTGTGGCTTTGCTGGCAGCCGCCAGGCACGAAGGGCTGGTGAGGGGCTCCATGGAGAGGCAAGCGGGGTGGTCAGAGCCGCCTGGTGGCCCAGCACAGAGGGCTTCTCCCCCACCTCCCGGAGCCTGAGCCTGGAACGTGGAGCCAGAGCCTGAGCCTGGAACCTGACCCCGGACCCTGGAGCCTGAGCCCGGAGCCCAGAGCCTGAGCCTGGAGCCAGTGGAGGGCTGGCCGAGGGAGGGGGAGGGGCGGGGTCCTTTGTGGCTGAGGACACGAGGGAACGTGTGAGCCGGAGCGTGAGCTTTGTCTGGAATAAAGTTCCGAGTCTCCAGGCTCCTCCGGGGCACAGAGCCCGTTGCACAGCTGTGTGCCACGCACGGGGCGGCAGGACCGCCTCCTGGACAGACCCCCGCCTGGGCTCCCTGGGGTCAGCCCTCCTGCGGGAGGCCTGGCAGGACACTACCCACCCCCTTACTTTCTTAGGGGACACGCCCTGTGGCGGCGCCCACCATGCTCAGCTGGGCTCCAAGGTGTGGGGTCTGTGGGACAGGTGTCTCCTGGGGGCCTGGCCCCTGCCCTGAGCCTCCCCAGGAATTCGGGGGCCTCCTGGTGCTGGGCCTGGCGGGGGGGGGGGGCTCATCCCAAAGGCCTGCAGGTGGGTCTCCCGTGGGAGCCGTGCGGCCTGAGCGTTCTATAACAGCCGAGGGGGTTCCTGGTCTGGGACCTGGACGGTCAGATCTGGAGGCGGCCGCCGCAGAGGTGAGCTCTCGGAGGGCAGGGGCCAGGCGCAGCCTCGCGGAGCCTGCTGTCCCCTCGCGGGCACACGCCGACCCCACACGGTGAGGGCCCAAGGGTGCCACGTCCCCTGCTGAGCCCTCCCTGCTCCAGGGACGCCCTGGAGAGGGTGCTGCGGGGCCAGGACAGGGAGCGTTGTTCCCGAGTCCCACCCGAACCTCCGGCTCCCAGGGTTGGACCAGCAGCTCTAGTCCCAGGTGGCGCTGCTGGAAGGACAGAGTCCCGGACGGTGTGGGGACGGGCTGGGACACCTCCTCCGGGGGTCTGCCTGCCGGTCCCGCCCTCCTGAGGATGCTGGGCTGGGGGCCCTTTGGGGGTGGGGCTGGTCCGCCCAGTAATTGGGCCAAACCCTCAGGAAACTTCTTCTCCTCTGACCCACTGCACCTCCAGGACGGAAGGTGGCAGCGTGGCGGCCCCTGCTGGACGTCGGTGGCATTGCAGCGCCGAGGGGGGTCACCCGGGAACCTGAGGGTGGGACCCAGGTCTTCCTGACATGCCAGGGTGTCCCCCTGAGGCTCATCAGTGCCCCCGCCCCCACCCCGTGGGCAGCACCGCGGTCCACCTCCGCTTGGGGCAGGTGCCTGCTCACCTGGTGGCCCAGGCTCGCCGCCCACACCTGCAGACAAGTGCCCGGGCAGGGGCTGCGGAGGTAGGAATGGAGCTGGGTTCCCGCGCTGGAGACCAGAGAGGGCTGCGGGGGGCTCACCCCGAAGGCCAGCGCTCTGTCTGGGGCGCGTGGGGAGCGCGGGGTTGGGGTTCGGGAGATCCCCTGTGCCCGTCCACCCTCCCTGCATTTAGACACGGCGTTTTCTGGTGACATCCTCTCGGCCGTGGGATTGGCTGCGCTCAACCAGCTTCTCGCTGGGCCGTAGCTGAGGCTTCATCGCCTGAGGCCTCTCACCGGGGCTGGGAGGACGCCAGGCACTGGGGCATCGTGGGCTCCCTCCGGCTCACTCCACTGGTCTCCACAGGGAGGCAGCCTGAGAGGTGCGGGCTCCGTACCTGGCTTCCCAGGCTCAGCTCCCCAGGAGAGACTGAGAGACAGAGAGGGAGAGAGACTGAGATGCAGATAGAGACAGAGAGAGATAGGAAGAGAGAGATGCAGATACAGAGAGAGAAAAACAAAGAAAGAAAAGAAATCTGAGAGCTTGTGCACCAGGTGGAGGTGACTTCCTGTCAGGGCCCAGCCTTGGCAGTCACGTGGGCCTTGTAGCCATTCTGCACTGTTTGAGCAGTCAGAACCCCACCCAGACTCAAGTTGAGAACAGAGATCCCTCCTCTCAGTGGATGGATGGGTGGGTGGATGGATGGTGGGTGGTGGGTGGGTGGATGGATGGTGAGTGGATGGATGGATGGTGGGTGGGTGGATGGATGGATGGATGGGTGAATGAATGGATGAGTGGATAGATGGATGGATGGATGGATGAATGAATGGATGGGTGGGTGGGTGGATGGATGGATGGATGGATGGGTGGATGGATAGATGGGTGGGTAGGTGGATGGATGGATGGATGGATGAATGCATGGATGATTGGATGGATGGATGGATGAGTGGGTGGATGGATGGATGGATTGTGAGTGGGTGGATGGGTGGATGGATGGATGGGTGGATGGGTGGACAGAAAAGGAAATACAAGCCCCATTACACCTCTCCAGGCCCATCCCACATGTTGGTGCAGGGACCTGGTCACACAGACCCACTCAGAGGCAGCTGGTTTGAGGTGGGTAGAGCCCAGTGACCTGTGAAAAGCATCCCACCTCCCACCCTGTGTTCTGTGAGGCTGTAGGGCTTCCCGGCTCCTCCCTCTGGGGTGTGTGGGGTTCCTCATGCTGGTCTCTGGCCTCAGGCCCAAGGTGTGACCCAGGAGACAACCCCCGTGAGGTGCATGGCCCAGCCCTTCCCAGCCTCAGTCTCCCCATCCGCTACGGTACATGGGGCCAGCTTCTGGGGGGCTGCTGAGGGGGTGGAATCAGGACCCCGTCACGCGTGGGGGCTGCATGGGCTCAGCACAGCCGGGACGTCCGTCAGGCCCAGAGCAGGAGAAGCGGGAGAAGCTGGTCAGTCCCGTTGGAACACGTGGGAAATGCTTTGGACCGAGGACGCCCGCAGATGGACCCGCCGCGGCCCCTCTGAGCGGTGCACACCGCCGGGCGTGTTCTCAGGCCGTGCCCGAGTGAGGTGTGTCGCTGCCTCACGCATGTGTGTGACGAGCTCTGGGTGGGGACGACCCTGTGTGTCCGTCACCTGCCGGTGGACACTGGCTGCTCCCACCTCTAGCTGCTGGGACTCGTGCGGCCGTGAGCGAGTGTGCAGGCCCCTGTGCCCAGGAGTGGACTTGCTGGGTGGTGGTCACTGCATTTAACCATCTGAGGAGCCGCCGGACACTGTCCGCAGAGGCTGCCACCTCCCACCCACCGGCTCCTCCGGGTTCTGCTCCCCGCTCGTCTGCACCTACACTCGCCTTCTGCTTTTATTTTTATTTTTTAAAATTTATTTGAGAGAGAGATTTGCTGCTCCGCCCATCCACGCACTCAGTGCTCGCTTATTGCGTGTGCTGTGACCGAGGCTCGAACCCACAACCTGGGCGTATTGGGACGACACTCTAACCATCTGAGCTGCCCGGGCAGGGCTGTCTTCCGTTTTTAAGTTCTCGCCACCCCTGGGTGTGAGCTGGCACCTCTCAGAGCCCGAACTTTGCTCCCTGGTGACTGGCGGTGGGAGCACCTTTTGCGGGCTCCGTGGCCGCGTGTGTCTTCCTTGGAGAAATGGCCATGTGGGTCCTGTCCAATGTTTAACTGGGTCACTTAGCTTTTCATTATTGACTTGTAAGAATTCCTTACCAGTGGTTTTTAAAAATATATTTTTATTGATTTCAGAGAGGAAGGAAGAGGGAGAGAGAGAGAGAGAGAGAGATACAATAGAAACATCAATGATGAGAGAGAATCATTGATCAGCTGCCTCCTGCACGCCCCCTATTGGGGATCGAGCCCACAACCAGGGCAGGGAATTGAACCGTGACCTCCCGGTTCATGAGATCCACGCTCAACCACTGAGCCACACGGGCCGGCACAAGTGGACTTCTTTGCGTGTGGCACCCATTTGCCTGTGAACTTAAAACCCGCAGCTCCGCCCGGGGTGGTGTTGCCCAGTGATGGGAGCATTGGTGCTCCCACTAAGGGTCAAGGGCACAGGCCTGGGTTGCAGGTGGATTCCTGGCCCTGTCTGGGTGTGTGCGGAAGGCAGCCAATCTCTCTCTCTCTCTCTCCCCCCCCCCCCCCCCCCACTAGCTCTCTCCCTGCCCTTCCACTCTCTCTAACAATCAATGGGAAAACATCCTCGGATGAGGGTTAAAAAACAAAAACAAAGCCCCACAGTGCCATGGCCGTTGCTGCAAGAGGCGGGGCCCGGGGTGGAGTGGGAACCCATGTCCTAGTGCGCTCCGCCCGCCGCCCCCCCCCCCCCCCCCCCCCGCAGGTAAGGGAATGGCTGCGAGTGGGTGTGCAAGCTTCCCTGCCGGTCCCCACCGTCCGCAGGAGGGTGGCTGCCTGGGAGCCGCTCTGCTCAGGGCTGTGCCCAGCTGAGTGCCTCGCGTCCGTGCCCACAGGGGCCTGGCAGCACGTCCTGCCCCGCAGCCCGGGGAGCAGCCCCAGGGCCTGACCCTCAGACCCCCCCTCCCCCCGGCTTTGGGGAACTAAGCAAAAATTATCTTTATTTTTCTGCCAGGCGTGCCCGCTCCTCCTCCACCCATGCCAGGGCCCAGGGCCGAGGCCAGTCCGGCCAGATGGGTGCTCGCTGCTTCGGCCTCAGGGCCCCGGACACCCCACCTGTGAGGGCCTCTGGGCTGTGTCTCCCTGCACCTCTGGCTTTGGCCCCCGGGAGGGGGAGGGCCGCTGGCTCCATGGGCCGGCCCCCCAGCAGAGCTCCCCCAAAGCTGCTACCCCATCTTTCCTCTGGCTTTTCTGTTTCTCTGGGTGGAACACAATGACCCTTTTGTAGGGGGTGGTCCAGCGGACTGTGTGCCCAGGGCTGCGTGGGGAGCCTGGCTTTTCCGCAGGCCGTGCCCAGCACCCCCTCCAGGAGGCTGTCCCCGGCCGCACAGCCTGCCCTGCGGCCCAGTGGCCTTCCCTGGGCGGCCTCACCCTGTGGGGCCAGGGGAGGGCCGCCTCCCGGGCAGGCAGCAGGCCCTGGAGGAGGAGGCGAAGGAGAGGATGCGGCCTGGGAGGGAGGGCGGGGGGAGGACTGGCCGCTCCAGGTCCTGTGGTTGTTCAGCCCGAGCTCCAGTGCGTGTGGGGGGCAGGGCAGGGGCAGGGTCTGCTCTGCCAGGCGTGCCCGCTCCTCCTCCACCCATGCCAGGGTCCAGGGCCGAGGCCAGTCCGGCCAGATGGGTGCTCGCTGCTTCAGCCCTCAGTGTCCATCGGGAGCTGGGGTGCCGAGGCCTGAGTCTCAGACCCAGAGTGTCGCCCGGCCATGGCCCCCCAACCCTGGCAACTCGGGAGAGAAGTGAAGGCCACTCTCACGCCCACAGGCTGCCCGCCCCGAGGGCTCGCAGGCAGAGGGTTCCTGCGGGCACAGCCGGGCTCGTTCGCAGTCTGAGATTCCAGTAGCCGAATGTCACTCGTCAGGAGGACTCGGGGTGGTTGCTCGGTTCTCCTCGGGCCTGGACATCTGGAGGCCCTGGGCTGGGCTGGGAGCTGTGGGGTCCTGGCCCTTGGGTGGGGGGTCTCTGCTGATTACTCGGGTCCTCAGCCTGGCGGCCTGCGGGTAAGACGGGAAGGATAGAGGCTTCCGGAAGGTGCTGAGGGGCTCAGCAGGGCCTGGCGGGGGAGGCTGTGACTTCAGGCCTCTGTTGCAATTTGTTCTGAACAGGATGTGTCACTGCGCTCATAACTGAAGGAGAAAACAATCAGAAAACGCAGGGCACCAGAGGAGGGACACCTGTGCCCGCCCCCTCCTCTCTGTCCGGCCACCTTCCTGCGTGAGGCCCCGGCAGGAGGGCTTCGCCAGGGCCTGGCCCACCCGGTCCCGGCCCGGGAGCATGGAGGTGTGGCCCTTACTCCCCCTGAGCACCCACCGACTGGACGCCTTGTCACGTGCTGGCTGTCTCCCCCGGGGCAGAGATGGTGAGGGGGGTCCCCAGCTCCGGGCAGCACCCCTTCCTTCCCCAGCACTCAGCGGGGGGCTGGGCGGGCTGCGGCCGGGAAGGCGCAGTGGGTACGGGGGTGCTGGCACCCCGACCCCCCCCAGGCCGGCAGGTCCGCGTCCCCCGCCCCCCACAGGGTGGCTGGTGGCCGAGTGCAGAGCGGGTGGCACATGGGGCGTGGACGGGGTGGGCGTCGGGCCGCCCAGAGGCCGGCGCGAGTCTGGGTGCGTCCCGAGGAGGCCGCCTGCCCGCGCCGCTGGGGGCCGCCCGCGGGCCGTGCCGGCCAGAGCGCGCCGTCTGCGCCCGGGCCCCGCGCGGCACTCGCCTGGCGGCTCGGCGGCGGCGGCACGAGCGGCGGCGACCGGCCGGCAGGAATGCGGAACCGGCGCTCCGGCTGAGGCCCGCATGGCGCAGGGGCGGAGGCGGGCAGCCCGCGAGGGGCCCTAGCGGCGGAGGCGACCTCCTGGCCCCGCCCGGCCCGGGGGGCGCGTCGCGGCGATGGCCCAGGAGCGGCCGCGGGTGTGCGAGCTGCTGCGGCGGCCCGGGAACGCGCGCTGCGCCGACTGCGGCGCCCCGGGTAGGTGCGGGGGAGGGGGGGCGGGGGCGCCGCCGGGGTGGGTGCGGGTCCGGGGCGCCGCCGGGGTGGGTGCCGCCGGGATGCAGACCGGGACCGGGAGGGCGCTATGGCGCCGGCGTGGCTGGGGCGCGGGCGCGCAACCTGGTCCCCGCGCGGGTGGGGCGCGCCGGGTGCACCTGCGGGACCGAGTCCAGGCCCGCGCCCTCCCCCCGCCCCCCGCCCCGCCGCCTCCCCTCCCCTCCCCTCCCCTCCCCTCCCCCTCCGGGCTCCGGGCTCCGGGCTCCGGGCTCGCTGTCATCCGCGGACCCGCCGCGTTGCGAAACCTCGGGCTCCGCAGAGAAAGAGGAAATAGCGCCGCGCGGGGCGGCGGGAGGATGGGAGCCCCGGCGGTGCTGGGCGTGGGCGTCCACCTGGCCCCGCGACCTGCAGCGACGTCACGGCCCCTCGGAGCCGGTGCCGCGCCCCGCACAGCAGGGGGGAAGCCCTGCAGGCCGGCCGCCCCCGCCCCCATCCCCGCCCTCCCGGCGGGCACCTCCTGGACTTTGCCCGGGTGGCCGGCTCCCTGGGGTCCGCAGGAAAGGGACTGGGGACTTCCGGGGGTGGGGGGGGCACAACCCCCAGGGCACCCCCTCATCCCGGGGCGAGGCGGCCTCACGCAGGGACTGTCCCCAGGCGCCTCAGTTGGGCCCTGGACGCTCCTGGGGGGGGGCTCCCAGCCGGGACCCCCTAAGGCACCGGGAGTGGGTGGCCCTGGGCAGGTGATGGGAAGTCCTTGCATGTGCCCCCGTCACCTGGGCGGCCTGGGACAAGCCCAATAGGACCTTCCCGCTCCCCCTGCACCCCCCCCCCCCCCCCCCGTGGGCAGGGAGGGGCCGCTGCGGCCCCAGGTCCTGGGAACCGGCTGGTCAGCCGCCCGAGGCTGGGGTGGGGGAGGGGGCAGCACACGGGGCGCTTGGTATCCCACAGGGCGGCCTCCCCAGTGCCCCAGGGATTGCTGGGTCGGAGCCCTCACCGGCAGACTCCTCCCCTCCCAGACCTGCCTTTCCACTTAAGTGCCAGGGGGTCAGGGGGAAGGGCCGTCAGCTGGGCGCTCAGGTTTGGCCGGTCCCCACCCTGCCTCCTGGCCACACTGCCCTCCGGCCTCTGGTCCCGGGCCGCGGCCTGGGTGGCTCTCGCAGAGCCCGGCTCCCCTGGCCCAGGCCATCCGCATCCAGCCCCCCCGCCAGGTGGCCTGGGAGCAGGCCAGCCTTGAGCAGTCGCCCCCACTTCACGGGTGGGGGACCTGAGGGCCTTAGGGGACACGGTGCCTCAAAGGCAGACAGGACTCCTGATGCCCAGCCACAGCTCTGTGCGCCCTGCTGTGCCCTCGGCCTGCCTTCTCGCTGCCTGAAGGCCCCCACACCCTCCTCCAGGTGAAGCCGCCGCTGGGGCCCAGATGGCGGCAAGGAACCCCCCTGGCACTGCCCGGGCAGGGGAGGGCCGGGTGCTATGTTGGCACTAGCTCTCCCCACCTCGGCCAGCCAGCATCAGCCCTGGACAGCAGGACAGTGCGGGCCTGCCAGCTGGCCCTGCGAGGGCTGGGGGAGGGAGGAGGTTTGGGGACCCCTGCAGCCCCCAACACCCGCTTCCCGACCCTCCCCCATGACATTGAACACGGGCCCTGTCTCCCAGCCTCCCCAGGGCGGCCTGTGCAGGGTGGTCCCTCCAGGAGCCCCGAGCTGCTGCTGGGAGAGGCTCCGCCCCGCGCCCCTGCCTGGACCCGCGGTAGGAAACCCGGGATCTGTTAACCTGTGGTGGGTGCGGAGCTCCCACGAGTGTTCCTGCCAACTGCTAGGCGTCTGCTGGGGAGCCGGTGTGCCTGTGGCCAGAGTGTGAGCTGAACTGCTCGTGTCCAGGAGCCCTGGCTCAGGCTCACAGACAGTGGCAGCTCCCAGGCCCGACGCCGTGACCTGAAGTTACAGGCCTGGCGAGACCTTCTTTTTTGAAAAGCAGTTATTTATTGTTGAAAGTATTGCATATGACCCCTTTTCCCCCCTTGACCCCCCAGCCCGCCCACCCCTGCCGGAACGTCACCTTCTTCACCACGGGGACCCTGCAGATGGCGGCACCGAGCACCCTCAGGGCGAGCCCCGCCCGCACAGCTGCCTCCCGCAGGTGCCTCACCTGGGTGCGCACCTATCCCCACGGCCCGCAGCCGGCATCGCTGGGCGGGGTCCACTGTGAGGAAGGTACTGGGAGGGACCCTGCTGGGTCCCCGTGGCGGGGCCAGGAGGGGCGTGGTCGCCGTGGAGAAGCCGGGACTTCCTGCTCTACCGCCCCCCCCCCCCCCCCCACACACACCTCTAGTGCCTGCCTCTCGCTGTCAGGCCCTGGGCGGCCAGGCCAGTGGGTGCTTTTCTTGTGTTAAAACACACTTAACGCGAAGCTGCCATCTCAGCCACTTGGAGCGCTGAGCCGAGTGGCACCCGATGCGTTCACACCGCGCTGTGGCCTCCACCCCCGCCGTGCCCATCACGCTTCCTCTCGCCCCCACCGCAGCCCGCACCCCCTCCCACTGGCTCTGCCCTGGTCTCCGTGAGTGCGGCCGTGCAGGTTTGTCCTTCTGTGTCCGGCGTGTTTCAGGGAGCACGGCGTCTGCAAGGCCCACCGAGTGGCAGACTCTTCTGTTAAAACAGGCGGATGTGCCCGCTCACACCGCTCAGGGGCTGAGCGTCGACCTGGGAACCAGGAGGTCTCAGTTCGATTCCCAGTCGGGGCACAGGCCCGGGTTTCGAGCTTAATCCCCAGTGAGGGGCGTGCAGGAGGCAGCCGATCAGTGATTCTCTCGCATCATTGATGCTTCTCTCTCTCTCCCTCTCCCTCTCCCTTCCTCTTTGAAGTCAATAAAAACATATTTAAAAATTCAGATATAACAGACATGTAACTTAGAGGAGTCCCAGATGTACACCATAACCATTAAATAGTCGCGTGTGCTGTGAAGTGGTCTCCAGAGTACCTGGACTTAACCTCCATCACCTCACATAGTAACAAGTTATTTTTCTTAATTAAATTTTTCTCCATCACCAGTTATGCCCTCCCTCCCCTCCTCCACCTCACAGTGTCTTTTTCTTGTGGTGAGAGCTTTTAAGATCCACTCTCTTAGCAACTTTCAGAGTTTGACACAGTATGAGCCGTGGTCGCCCTGGTGTGCGTGACACGCCCAGAAATCATCTTATTACTGGAAGCTTTTCCGTTTCACCCTCCGAACCCATGTTCCCCGCCTCTGACAGCCGCCCGTCGGTTCTCTCTGTGCCTTTGGGGTTTGTTTCTCTCAGATCCCACATATGGTATTTGTCTTTCTCTGACTTACTCCACTCAGCACACGCCCTCAGGGCTCATCCACGCTGTCCTAAATGACAAGGTTTCCTTCTTTTTTAAATATATTTTTATTGACTTCAGAGAGGAAGGGAGAGGGCGAGATAGAAACATCAGTGATGAGAGCATCATGGATCGGTTGCCTCCTGCGCGCCCCTCACTGGGGATGGAGCCCCCAACCCAGGCCTGTGCCTCCACCTGGAATGGAACCGTGACCTCCTGGTTCCTAGGCCGAAGCTCACTCACTGGGCCGCACCGCCGGGCAAGGCTTCCTTCTTACGGCTGCAGCATAGCCAGTGCGTGTGTGTGGCCCCACTGACCTCCGCTCACCTGTGCGCAGACCCCGGCCGCCACACAGTGCGCGCTGCGCGTCTTTCCTCCGGGTTCCCATTGTCGCTGGGTCCATGGCAGCCGGGCGTGCCGGGCCTGGGCTGCTTTCTCTCGGGCTGCACCGATTGGCACCCCAGCCAGCAGGGCCCGTGGCTCCCCTTCTCCACCTTCTCGCCAGCCTGGTCCCGGTTCCGGTGAGCACCATTGCCAGGTGGAGGCAATGGCTGGCTGTGGTTTTGATTGGCGTTTCCCTGGTGAATAGTGACGGGTGCTGAACACCTTCCAGGTACCTGGGGGCGTCTTCAGAGTGTCTTCCCATGTTCCGTTTGTTGTTGCTTTTTTAAGGGTTGACGCTATTCCGATGTCCCCATTTCCCCCGGCCTTTGCCCCCCTCCACCCAGCCTGCCCATGTTTTAATGATTGGGGGTTTTTGGTTTGGGGTTTTTTTGCTGTTGAACTTGTATGAGTTTTTGTTTTGCTTTATATATATATTGATTTCAGAGATGAAAGGCGAGGAAGAGAAAGAGAGAAACATCAATGGTGAGGGAGCATCATTGATGGGCTGCCTCCTGCACACCCCCTACTGGGGATCGAGCCTGCAACCCGGGCCTGTGCCCCTGAGCAGAATCGAACCCGGGACCCTTCCGTCCGCAGGCCTAAGCTCTATCCACTGAGCAAACCGGCCAGGACTTGTCTGAATTCTTTGTGTTTCTGAACGTTAAGCCTTTATCAGGTCCGACCTGTGCTGCTTTCTCTCGTTCGTTGGCTGCCTTTCGTTTTGTTGCTGGTCCCTTTGCTGCGCAGTAGGTTTTAGTTCTGTGTGGCCCCACTTTGTTTTGCCTTCTTGCTTTTGGTTTCTAATCCAAAAAGCATTGCCAAGACCACTGCCAGGGAGCTCACCACCTGTGCTTTGTTTGGGTGTTCTGTGGTCCCAAGTCTTACCTCGAATTTTAAGCCCTTTTGGAGTTGATCTGTGTGTTCGGTGTCAGACAGCAGCCCAGCCTCACTGTCGGCACGCGGCTGCCCGGTCTTTCCAGCACGTTGGCGGAGAGACTGTTCTTTCCCCACCGCGCGTTCCCTCCTGTGTCGTCGAGTAACCGGTCGTGTATGCGAGGGTTTACTCCTGGGCTCTCTGTTCCATTCCTCTGTGCGTCCGTTTTTATGCCGATGCCGTACTGTTTTCATTACTGTAGCTTTGTAATACAGTTTGAAATCTGGGAGTATGATGCCTCCAGCCCCCCCCCCCCCCCCCCCCCCCAAGGATTGCTTGGCCGATTCTGGGTCTTTGCTGTGCAGTAGGTTTTAGTTCTGTGTGGCCCCATACAGTGGTGGTTCCATACACATTAGGATTACTTGGTCTATTTCTGTGGGAAATGCCAGGGGGGTTTTGGTAGCGATTGTGTGGAATCTGTAGATCGCTTTAGGCAAGATGGCCATTTTAACGACGCTCCTTCCTCCAGTTCTGAGCAAGGAGTACCCTTCCATTTCTCCGAGTCTTTAATTTCTTCATCGACGTTTTATAGTCCCGTGTGCGGGCCTTTCACCTCCTATGATGTGTCTCGGAAAATGTCTCTTCAGAGCCTGTCCCCATGCTTTGCAAATGCCTAGATGTGTCCCTGGTTAGACTTGTTCCTGGGAATTTTATTCTCTCTATTGCGATCGTAAGTGGATTGTTTTCTTAATGGCTCTTTCTGATCGTGTATTAGTGTCCGGAAACACAAGAGATATTTGTAGCGGTTTGTGTCCTGCAACTTTGCCGAGTTTGTCTACTAGTCCTAACAGTTTTGGGTGGAGCCTTTAGAATTTTCCACACACGGCGTCATGTCATCTGCAAGAGTGAAACTGCCACTTCTCTCTGAGTTGGGTGACTTTTATTTGTCTTTCTTGCCTAATTCTGGCTACAACGCCCGGGACTAGTTGCATAAAAGGGGGAGGGTGGGCATCCTTGTCTTGTTCTTGATCTTAGAGGCGAACTTTCCCTTTTCACCCCGAGCGAGCTGTTAGCTGTGGGCTGGTCACCGTGGTCTCTGCCACGCGGAGGCACGCTCCTCTGATGTATCTGTGGAGGGTACTTGTCGTGAGCGGGTGTTGAGTCTCCTAAAAGGCCTCTTTGGCATCTGTGCGACGATCGTGCGGTTTCTCTTCTGTGTGTCTGTTTGGTCTCTCACACTGACCAGCGGGTGTTGGACCGGCCTTGCGTCCCTGGACTGAACGCCCTGGACCCTGGTGTGTGATACCGTTAATGTCCCATTGAGTGCGTTTTGCTCGCCTTCTGTTGAGGATTTTGCATCTGTGTTCGTGAGAACGTTGGCCTGCGATTCCCTTTCCCGCAGCTCCTTCTCTGTTTCCGTATCAGGACCATGCAGTCCCTCCTCCTCTAGTTCTGGGAAGAATGTAGAAGGATCGGTGTTAATTCTTCTTTAAATGTAGCTTATGGAGGTGACAACCCGCTGGCAGGGTGAGGGGCCTGGGCTGCCCCCAGGGCGGGCTGGGAGGGGACGGGGCCTTGGCCGTGAGGCCCTGACACGGGCCCAGGCCTGCCCCTCCCACCTGAGCGGGCCCCAGAGCAGCCCCGTGGCTGTCAGCACAGAATCTCAGCCCTCCTCTCGCGGCCTCGCCTCAGGAAGGGCAAAGGCCTGGGAGCCGGCCACGGGCTCGGCCAGCCCCTCCTCCCCTGCTGGGCCTTGGCTGCCGGGACGCACCTGTTCTGCTGGCTCAGCCCTACCTGCCTCACGTGTCCCAGTCCGTCCACCTCCCGGAAATGGACAGGGGGCTGAGTCAGCCAGAGCGGCCTGGAGCAGGCAGGGCAGAGCAGACGGAGGCGCTGGCACCTGGGGAGCTGGTGCCTGGACGGTCTGCCCTGAGCCACAGGCGATGTCTCCCCGACTGAGAGTCAGGCAGTGGCCTGGGACACGGGGGCAGCCCCCCCGTTTGTGGCTGGGGCAGGCGTGGACCTGAGCTTCCGGCCTGGTCCCGTCTCCCACCCTCCTGTTACTATAGGGTCCATGGGCTCCATCCCAGGCCCTCCCCACCCTTAGGCCCAGGGTGGTACCCACTGGCCTCGAGGTCTCACGGGCCCTGGAGCTCGACTCCAGCCCGTGGGGCAGGGATTCTGACTCCCGGCCCCACAGGAGGCCAGCGAGCAGGAGCAGGTCCCGTCAGCTCCTCTGTCGGGCCTGGGAAGCGGGGCACAGTGACATGGAGCCCAGGACGAGGGTGTGGGGTCCTGGCCGGATGAAGGGGTCCTGGTGCCGGGGTGTCCCCAGCCAGCTCGGCCCACCACAGGCCCTCCTTCCCCCGAGGAGGACTCTGAGCTCAGGATGCGGGGTTTTGTGCATGTGGACACCCTCCCTCCTGTCTCCCTCCCAGCTCTGATGGGGGCGTGTGCAGAGGGGGCAGACCAGATGGGGGGCTTGTATAGAGGGGGCAGACCAGATGGGGGGCTTGTATAGAGGGGGCAGACCAGATGGGGGGCTTATATAGAGGGGGGCAGACCAGATGGGGGGCTTATATAGAGGGGGGCAGACCAGATGGGGGGCTTATATAGAGGGGGGGCAGACCTGATGGGGGGCTTATATAGAGGGGGGGCAGACCTGATGGGGGGCTTATATAGAGGGGGGCAGACCAGATGGGGGGCTTATATAGAGGGGGGCAGACCAGATGGGGGGGCTTGTATAGAGGGGGGCAGACCAGATGGGGGGCTTATGTAGAGGGGGGGCAGACCAGATGGGGGGCTTATATAGAGGGGGGGCAGACCAGATGGGGGGCTTATATAGAGGGGGGCAGACCAGATGGGGGGGCTTATGTAGAGGGGGGGCCAGACCAGATGGGGGGCTTGTATAGAGGGATAGACCTGATGGGGGGCTTGTGCACCTGGTTGGGATTGTGGTCCTTTTTATTCTTATTTAAAAGGTTTAGTGTCTCCATTTCTTAATTTGAAACTTTGTGTTGTTAATCCTCACCTAAGGATATTTTTCATTGATTTTTAGAGAGAGTGGAAGGGGGGGGAGGGTGGGGGAGAGAGAGAGAGACATTGATGTGCAAGAGAAACATCAATTAGTTGCCTCCCTGTCTGCACCCCAACTGGGGCTGGGGATCAAGCCTGCAACCGAGGTACATGCCCCTGACCAGAATCGAACCCGGGACCCTTTGGTCTGCAGGCGGACACTCTATCCACTGAGCCAAACTGGCTAGGGCTTGAAACTTCTTGAACCCTCCTTACAAGCATCTGCTCAAGATGGGTTCTGGCCCCCACACACGTGTGCACATCCACATGCACACACAGACACACACAGGCACACACAGACACAGACACACACACAGACACACACAGACATACACACAGACACACACAGACACACACACAGACACACACAGACACAGATACAGACACACAAACAGAGACACACACAGACACACACACAGACACAGATAGACACACACACACAGACACACAGACACACATACACACAGACACACGCACACACACACAGACACACACACACATAGACATAGACACACACACAGACACACACACACAGACACACACACACAGACATAGACACACACACAGACACACACACACAGACACACACACACACACCAGGTGGGCGCAGGGGTTCCCGTGGGTCCCCCCAGCTGCGAGGTCAGGCAGGTGTGACCCCCCTTGGCCCTGGGGCAGGGCGGCTGGGAGAGGACGTTAGTCAGGGCGTGGCCACCGTCTGGGCGCCGCCTCCCTGGGCCACACCCTGTGTCCCCCTAAAGCTGGGCGTGGCCATCGCGCTGAGAGGCCGGACAGCACACACTGGGGCTCCGTGGGCCCCGCGATGTGTGTCCCGCGGGGTTGGCCGCTGAGTGGGCGGCGTGAGGAGGCCACAGCCCCTTTCCTGCTTCGGGAGGAAAAAACCACCGATTGCCCTGCGCCTGCGGTTTCCATGGAAACGGCCGCTGGGGCCCCCAGCCCCGCCCTCGCCCGCTGCCCCGCGGGAGGCCCCCGCCCCCACAAGGCCCCGCCCCCCGGAGGCCCCGCCCCGAGGCCCCGCCCCCGGAGGCCCCGCCCCCAGGCCGAGCCCCCGCTGCCGTCTCCCCGAGTCCGCGTGGCCCTAGCGCCCCCGGGGCTCCTCCCTGTCGGTGTCTCCGAGGTTCCGGCCGTGGGTCCGAGGGTTTCCTCATTTCCTGTTGGGACAGCGTTTTCGCAAAGGGAGCCGGCTCCTGGGGCCGTGGGCGGGGTGTCCCGGGGCGGCGGGGCCGAGGCCCAGGGTGTCCCGGGGCGGCGGGCCGTGGGCGGGCGGTTGCCCACGAGCTCCCGGGACCCTGGGCGGGGCCTGCGGGGCCTCTGCCGCTGTCCGGCCGTGTGAGCGACGCGGACCCCAAGGGGGACGGAGCCCAGAGGACGGACGGGACTGGAAACCCCGTGTCCCCGCGTGCCCGTGACAGCTCGGCCTGGGTGGGGTCTCCTGTCTGTGGCTGGAGAGCCCGTGGGTGGAGGTCGGTGTGTCCCCCTGCCCCCACGGAGGCTCAGAACCGGGGGGTGGCCCCCAGCCCCCCCAGAGCCCGCGCCCCCTCCGGGCCTCACCGATGCCTGGTCTGGCCCCTCCCAGCCCCGGCCCCGCAGGTGGAGGCCTGGCCCTCGGGCCGCCGGCGGTCCCCCTGCAGGTGGAGGGAGCCCAGGGCAGGGCGGACAGCGGGCCCCACCTGCGGGCAGCCCACCTTTACCTTCTCGGGGCGAGGTGGGGTGGGGGGTAAGCGGCAGAGGAACTAACATGCCCGCGGTGGGTGCTCTGGAAGCGACAGGCCTCTGACTGCCCCCCCCCCCCCGCCCCCCAGGGGTCAGGGAGCTGGTGTGCGGTGACCTTCGGGCTGAGGCGCAGGCGGGGGGGCGGGGGGGGGGGACTCCCCAGGGTCGGGGGCAGCCTCTGGGCTGGAGGTGGCCTGGGAGAGTCTTCCAAGCAGAAAACGGTGTGCTGTGCGCCCCGAAAGGACCGCTGCAGCTTGGGGGCTGGCAGACTGCGGCCGCGGACCTGGTGGAGGGCAGGAGGCCACGTGGGCAGGAGTGTGCTGGGCGTGCAGAGGTGTTGGTGGGAGGGGCCCGTCTCTCCGGCCCTCCCCTCCGGGCACAGCTCTTCTGAGTGGAGGGGGCGGGGGGGGGGCGGGGGGGGGAGGCCCCTCAGATCCAAGGCTCCCAGGCCTTGGGGTCTCTGCCCCGCCCCGCGCAGGCCCTTGGTGGGCCCCTGATGTCAGCCAATCCCAGTGCAGGAGGGGGTCCCCTGTGAGGGCGGGCACTTCCCCTCCCCTGCCGCCCAGATCCACCCGGAGCCCCTGCCACCCCCCATAGACCCCAGTGCGCCTGCCCTCCCAGCCGTCCACCCACAGGAGGCCACTCCATGCCCGCAGCCCCGGGGAGAGTCAGGCTGGGCAGCCCGCGGGCGACGCAGCTTTTTTCTCTGAAACGTCTCTATTCCGAGTGTCACTTACAAGCTGTGTCTTGGGCCAGGCCCACCTGCCTCCTGGCCTCCACTTCTTGCCTTCAGGATGGGGCCTGGACGCTGGGCTGTACTGGGGGACAGGGAGGGGCCTGGACGCTGGGCTGGGGGACAGGGCGGGGCCTGGACACTGAGCTGGGCTGGGAGACAGGGAGGGGCCTGCACGCTGGGCTGGGGGACGGGGAGGGGCCTGGACACTGAACTGGGGGACAGGGAGGGGCCTGGACACTGAGCTAGGGGACAGGGCGGGGCCTGGACACTGAGCTGGGGGACAGGTCCGGGCCTGGACGCTGGACTGGGGGACAGGGAGGGGCCTGGATGCTGGACTGGGGGACAGGGAGGGGCCTGGACGCTGAGCTGGGGGACAGGGAGGGGTCCTGGACACTGAGCTGGGGGACGGGGAGGGGCCCCTGGACACTGGGCTGGGGGACAGGGAGGGGCCTGGACACTGGGCTGGGGGACAGAGGGGGCCTGGACACTGGGCTGGGGCACAGGAGGGCCCCTGTGCTGTGGGTCAGAGAGAGACATTGACCCACAGAAGCTCAGAGCCCTGGCCCCTCTCACGTGGGGCTGGGGGGTCAGCAACCGCCAGTCGGCATCACCCACATGCGTGTCTGCTCAACCTTCTCAATAAACTGGACGCGTGGTGTGTCCCGCCCCCGAGTGCGCTGCGTGGACGGTCCAGCCAGGGTCCCCGTCACGCGGACAAATTGTGCGTCATTTCGCGTCCGTCCTTGGACTTGGGTCATCAGTGTCCCCCACAGGATGCAGCGTCCAACTCGGGGGGTTGGGCAGCTCTGGCCCCAGGGCAGGGGGGGTGTCAGGCGCTGCTGCTCCCCTGGGGGGAGCCTCCCCCCAGCTGCCCTGCACAGAGGGGGCCGCCCAGGCCAGAGGGAGGCCCCTGCAGGCTGGGCTCCCGGCTGTGACCGGCCCCCGCTCCCCCCCTTGACCAGACTCTGGCCTTTGCCTTCCAGATCCCGACTGGGCCTCCTACACCTGGGCGTGTTCATCTGCCTGAGCTGCTCCGCCATCCACCGCAACATCCCGCACGTCAGCAAG